>NW_022156730.1:0-17480 GCF_004355905.1 Pyricularia grisea | reverse complement strand
TTCAAATGCGCATCTGGGGATTGTCTGTCCTTGTTCGATAGGTATGGAGTATGGTTGTCGCCGTCTTGGCTCGTGCAACTTGCTGGCAAGGCAGTGCTGCGAACTTGTGCACGGCCAGGATAGTTGGATGCGGTGCCAAAACGACTGCTATACTGATTTGCTGTCAGTTTTTGAAGCGTATTATCCGTTATTAAGCCGACTATTTGTGCAGATCCGCTTTTAGCCAATACTTTGCCAACGTCAAAAAATCGGCAAGAGTTGTAACAACCACTTGATCGGTGTCATCGTCAGCAACTACTTCTCCAACGATGTGTATCTTCTGACGAGAGGCTTGCTTGGATGCCTCTTTGCAGACTTCCAAACACTGGTTGGAGGCGTGAATATCCTCCTGCAATCGTAGCCTTTGTTCGTCACGCTCGGGGCCCTCATTCAACATTGTTGAACTGAGAAGGTTTTGAAGGTGGTGTATCGTTGCTACGATTTTATCTCGGCTCTGATCTAGCGTTTGAATGAGAGAGATGTGACCAACCAATGTCTTCGCATTTGCGAAGACGCTGGTCCTACCTCGGATCTCTCCAAGACCGTCAACCTGCGTTGCTCAAAGGCGCGACTTTGGATACAGCAAATTTCGCGCGGGACCGGTTCGACGCGGTTATCAATTTGACAGACGTAAGAGCCGACGGCATCGCTGTTTTTGGATTGTTATCGAGTCACATTTGGTCGCTCTTCTGAAACTACCAAAGTCGGGCATGCGTGTTGATGTGCCCAGAGCCAACCGACGTTCCTCCGAGCAGGCCGTTGGGCTAGAAATCACACTAGGTAACGAATTAAGAAACAGTAGACAAGATGGGGGTTTCAGTCCCTTTACAAGCAGTGCACGGCGTTATGTTTCGTTCTGAAGCAGCCAAGCCGTGAGCAGAACTTGACACTCAAGAACCACAACGCCGCCACGATCTCTTTGTTCTATCAACGTTGAGTGTTAGCCTGAAGATGGACGCTCCTAGCTGAGAGAAAAAAGTGATAGAACTAAAGAAGTGGAGAGGAGTCGGGACTCTGGTAACACGCGTGGCGCGTGAGCCTAGAGCCTCTGATAAACGCATTGCAGGGCGCAACCCAGCACTGGTTTTCTTTTGAGCATTTCACCCGCCCACTCTCGCGTTGTGTTTATGTAGATCTGTCTAACTGACGATACATACGGGCGTTCGTCGGTTTTTGTTGGGGAGAGCCAGCCGAGTGAATGCGCCAGGGGCTGCTTGTATTCTAGACATAAATTTAGATACAGCGTACGTAGGCACTAATTAATCTTCCAAATCTTGTTTTAGTCAGCTTGTTTTTTTCTCTCCCTTTGCTTCGTACCCTTCCAGTCTGTCCATGGCCCCTTGCCCTCTTTCGCTGTGATCAATGTTGACCCTCCGGCCCCCTTTCCTGGCACCACATTTACCTACATCGACTAGACTAGAACCAGATCGATTAGGTTAGGCCTACTAAATCCAGGCCCTTTTGCTCAGGTCCCGTTTGTGGTCCCTATTGGCCCGTGTAGGTCACCGATGTAGCCATAGATCGCGAAACAAAATATGACAGAAGAATTTAGGCATTTGCTCCAGATTCCTAGTCAAGCTGATAAAGTAATGCTGACTTTGGTTATCGACTAACTTGCATGCGATTTCACTGGTCGGTTATGGAAGCTGCACTTGTATTTGGATATTGAGTAACAAGCCCTGCCTGAATATTTTTTACGGGCTTTACGCTGTATGCCAGATTTCGACCGTATTTCCGTGTCTCCCTATAACCACGTTGCTAGACTGTGGTTCGGCTTTTTTTTCTCCTTGGGGCTGGGGTTTTTGTTTAAGCTCGTTTTTAGGATAGCGACGTCCGGCCAGTTCATCCTCAGATCGAGCCGAGTTTTTATTTTACGACTTGCGTGCGGTGTATTCGGCATTGCACAGATGTTGGCGCCCATATGACAACATTTTCGTTCAGTCGAATGGCCATTGTGACTCCACGATGGGCATATACGGCCATTCGTTATTTTCCAGCGAAGGGGATAGAGGCTGCGTTTGATTCTGAAGACCTAGTGGCAGTGGTTGTTGTACAATGTCCGAAATGGGGTTTTTTTCGATATGCCGCAATTTTGTGTTTGTTTCCGTCCCTGGCGATGTATTTATTTTGTCCAGATTGGAGGAGCTATTATCGCCTATAAGCCCATGTAGTTTCCGTGAGGCGTTTATCGTTGCTGCCGCAAATATATCGGCCTCGTTCAGGACTTCACAGGTAACCTTTAAAGTACCCGCAGCGCTGGTTTGTATTTGAGCGTTTTCCGCCGGGATATCGTTTTCGGTTTGTAGCGAGACGCGGCGTTTTTTTTTTCGCGGTTATCGTAGTAAAATTTCACCTATTGCAATAATTTCATTCTCACAGGATTATTTTGAGGCAGCGCGACCTTTTTTTGTGTGTTTAATGGTGGTATGGGGTGAATTCGCCGTTTTTGCGGTAATGGAGTTGAAGGCGGTGCATATATTGCGTTTACCAGTCCTCGAGTCGGATTGTGCTCTGCGGGGCGAGGGAGTCGTCGCGGGGGTGTATGGGGATTAATTAAATAAGGTTTCGAGATCGGATAATGGTGTGCTCGGCGGTTATAATAATGGCGGCGGATCATTGGCGACATTTCGGGTGGAAAATGATGGGCTAGGGACAATAGCGCCGGCTGGTATCGAAACGTCCAATTTAGGGCCAGCAGCTTTGTTTTGTGGCCCGGCCGCGGCGGTGCTGCCCTCGCCAGCGCGCTTTTAGTTTTGGAGTTCTTGGTTCTGTTTTGCAGCGCGTCGCCGGGCGCCCTCCTCCCGACCCCGCTGCATTTTGGCCCTTTTCTCGCGGTAGTACTCGTCGCGCTCCTTGCGTGCTTCTCGCACAAATCCGTCGAAAAACCTAACCATACTGTCGAACGACATTGTCTGGATCATGTTGAAAAACCACAGGGAACGGACGTCAATGTTATCATCAGCAGCGAGAAGAATTCCGTATTGGACAACCGCTTCAGAGATGCTTTCAAGGTCAGCGAGAAGGTCACTAGCTATCTGCAGCAGATCGACAGGTCTGTCTCTTTATCGAAGCCATGGGTAAAATTTATCACCGATGCGCTTCAAGTGGTCCCAAAAGAGAGGCCTTCCGCACATAATTTGTATCTTTCTGTTCACGAAGCGCTTCACCCGGAGAAGCACTCCAGCCATAGGGACGCAAAAACAGAGCCTTCCGGCAGTCCTACGACACTATCTGCGCCTCAACGGAACTCCAGTACCAATATTTCACCACTTACAACTAACCAAGACGAGAAACTCTCGGGATCACTACCGTTGGAGCAAATTTCGAAGTTTGACACAGTAGGTGCAATTACAAGTCATAGCCCAGTTACACAGAGAAGAAAATTTTTCCTAAACTCACGGGAATCGGAGGGAGAGGCCAAAGACCCAAGTTGTAAGCACAGATTGGCCGGAAATGCTAAGTTCGGATGCTTCGCAAAGTGCGGGATGATTTACTTGGCAAACAATGAGATTTATATCTGGAATATAACATCACCGACAGGCCGTGGGGAGGCCGATTATTGTTCACTGCCACACAATCCCAAAGGAAACAGAGTGTATGGGCTGGCGTCGCTGCAGGTGGAAACTACATTGTTCTATACGGGTATAAGCAGGAAAGGGGTTATTTATCGAAACCCATATTCGCCGGATAAGACTATGGAGATAGCATTTTCTCGTGGTCACTGGGGAGTTCTTTCTTTATATCTTCGTCATAAAAAAGCTTTGAACAATTCGTTTCTAAACGGCGTTTGCTAACAGTTAAGCTACCTAACCTTTAGATTCATACTTTGCTGCTTGGAAGCGAGCAAATGAGCATTTTGAATACATCCCACTGGGAGCGCCGAACTACGTTCGATGGCCCTGGCTAAATCAACAAGGCTGCTGTCTCGTGTTAAAATCACATTGCTCTATTCAAATGTGGGAGTCTGCTGGTGTTTAATGCAAACAATCCCAATTAATCGGCGATTGAATTGAAAGAGAAGCCGGGCATTATGTTCGATCTTGCATTTAGCAAGGATGGTGACTACCTGTATATGTCCGGAACGACCTGTGACTGCATTGTTCTTATTTACAAGATACTACTTGACGGCAATCGCCTAGAAGGCATTAACCATGTGGCTACACCGAAGTACAAGCTCGTGAGTTTACCCTGGCCCAAACAAAGAGATTTAACCGCATAATAAGGGGACACCCATGCCATTGGCCCATCTAAAACCATAGCTCTCTAACCGTCATATTTTTGCTCAATACTCTAGACTGACCGGGATGGTTCTGAGTTTGATTCTGTGCGACTATTGCCGCAAAGATCCTCTCAGGGCTGCTTTATTGGCACGTCCCGCCTTAATAGTCTGCTTCTCTGGCAGGCTGTCAAAAGCAATGACGGGAATTTATATATTTTGAAGACTGAGACCTACGAAAAGGTTATCGCTGCCGCGACGCAAGGCAGCCGAATCCTGCTTTTGATTAAGAGAAAGGGCCTGTATCAGTATGACATCGAGCGAGGGACGTCCGGGCCGCGGCTCTGCAACCAGTCTTATCTCGGCAACCCCAAATTCAAACGCGAGCCTGCAGAAAATGCAATCTTGCGTATATTTAGCCTCGGAAATTGCGTGTGGGTGTCGGTTTTTTATGCCAAAGGGGAAGCTGAGGCTTTCGAGTTTTTGCCGCTCGACCGGCCTTCCTTGGATCCGAGATGACTTCCAGGGCCATACTAACCCTTCGAAATACCCCTTAATACTCAAGAGTCCTATCCACCAACCGGCCCATCGGAGGAAAGGCTATGCTGGTATATGGTGGCTTTATACAGAGGTCAACAGGTTGTTTGAAGCTAAGATTCATCGGCGGTAAAGATAAATTGTAAACTGCCTTGCCTACCTAACCAGTTAGATAACCACGAAAATGAGCCATTCATGCATGTAACCGTTGAAAAAGCACGCAGTGGCGGGCACTATCACGTCACTGTGTAGGCGTACAAGACCAAACCTTACTGTGTCAACAACGATTATTCGCTTCTACAGTTACCAATCGTCCTTCCACCTAGTGCGTGAAGCCAACAAAAGAAAGAAAAAAAGAAAGAAAAAAAGATACAACACCGAGGATTCCCCAGTGGTCACCCACCCGAGTACTAGTTCGGCCCTCTACTCGCTCAGCATGTCGGGCTTTCCATTTAGCGTCTGCTGCTTCCTCGGATTGAAAATTCGACGCCAGACGCTTGAAAAGGGCTGGGAAAAGGCGATAATAGCAACATCCATCAAGAGGATCTACTAGAGTATTTTAATTGGCCATCAAAAACTCTCGTTGATTTATGGGTGCGGGTTTATATGGTACTGCATGAATATTCAGCTGATTGTCCACCAAAGGGGACTACTCTACTGCAAGTCACGTCAAGATACTATGTTACTCCAAGCACCCATTGTTCCCTTGTCTGCATCGCCAGCCCAGTTGTCGATCATTGCAACTTTAGTAGTGGATTCCGTCTTTGGATTATAGCCCACTTACATTCGAATTTTATATCTGGCGGTAGATTTTTTGCGCCTCCTCGTATTTCTCTGATTTTCGAGCAATGATACCATGTTTTTTTATACTACTGAGTGTGGACGGATTCTCTGGGCCCAGTGCCTTTTCCCTAAATGCCAATGTTTTCCGGTGCATCTGATCTGCCTTCTTATACGTGCCAAACAAATTGTGCGCCCAGTCCAGGTTCCAAATGCTGATTTAACCGACGGGACGCTTTCCCAATATCCCGGTTTTGGGCCGTTAGGTGCTTTCTAAATTAGCAAATGGCGAACAACTTGGACAAAATGGCATAAGCAAACTGCTATCGTGTTATTAAGGTAGCAACACCACCAAATTGTTATTCTGTTACAATTAAAAGGCAATTGGATTTGTTAAGAACAGGCCTTATAAAGGCCCTGCGACCGCACGTTAAGTGCAGTTGGCTGCATTTTTCATGCGCGCAGCCAATTGAACAGCGGCATAACTAACAGGTTATGAGCCCGGAGATGTTCGTAGCTAGTGCATCAAAGTGCATTTTGCACCGTTGGAAAGCCTGAATTTCAGGCCATGTTTTGGTTATTGTTGCATCCCTACAGCACGTATAGTCGTGAGGATATTGCGATATTTGTCGCGGGGTCGCTATATTAGCGTTTGACTCAGGCCGATAGTGCGTGTTTTAAGCTTTCGGTTCGCGATTTAGGGCCAAGACCCCTGCAATTCGCTGGCAAATCGCTGCAAACACCCACTAAGGGGCCCAGATTTGATAAGATAGCCCGCTAGCTATTGCAACGAACATTAGTCTGTAGGTTACCTTGCACCCACTCAACGAACGAAATTCGATTCGTTGCGTGCACCTGGATTGGTACATATACCAGGGCACCCATTAGTTGTGGATTTCAGGGATTCCAGCCCTGTATTTCCAGTGGATTCGACCGCTGTAAATAGCAATAAGCCCTATATTTTGGCACGTATAGGCCTATAATCGTGAAAAGGCAAACGGTTGTAGAAAATCCTAGATTTGGGTATTTACCCTCAGGCGACTAGGTTAGTTGATTCTCAACTATAATTTAGGCCACCCTAAAATGGAAGACAGCCCTATGTCGGGCCTCCCATAAGTTCTTAACTACTGTGAGTTCAGGATTTTGGACGTAGCGGCCCAGCAATCTTATCACCACCAAACATGTCTGATTGACCCCCCCATCAGCGACCATTTGTAGCCACTAAACAGGCTGTCTGTCAGCTGCATGAATTTGGCATAGCGAGTCCTCGCCCAATGGAAAGTGGACTTCTACTTTTGGACAGGTTTCGTCAGCCAGCAGGGTTGAAGATGTGGTCGCAAGCCAAGTAGCCGTCAGCACACAGGCGAAGTACCCCTCCTTTCGCTACTGAGAGCAGTGCAGTCTTTTATAATGTCCGGGCCATGGTTCACCAAATACCTCTTTATGTTGCTGGGTAGCAAATAAAACAGGAGTGCCATCAGCGGCCCGATAAACAAGGCTTCAATTATGATAATGTATCTCGTCGGGTTTAATTTAATGTCCAGTTTTGATACTGGTCGGGACTATCTCCAGCTCCGACTAAACGGATTCGAGATTACCTCCTGGGTATGGAGTGGAATTTTCATCACTTTATACAGTGTTAATATGTTCGCGCAATTTATGACTTTAGTGCCGGTTTTAACTGGGCTGGAAATTACCATGTAATATCTTTTAAAATGATAAATTTTGCTGGAGTTTGAGCACTTGGTTACCGCAGCTCAAGTGGCTAGAGGTTCCATTCACGATTTTATTGTTTAACTATGGTTGAGTTTGCAACATGCGTCGCGAGGTGACCAAGACGAATTTCCATTATTCTTGTACTCGATTAGGCCCGTACTACCTCAGATTCCCGGCTATCTTGGGTATACTTGCGCTCCATATGGGCTTTGTACAATGGGGTGGACGAGGGCACAAACTATTATAAATGCAATTAACGTATACATAAATTCTAATTATGCTGCGTTTAATTAACTAAGCGCCATCGGTCAGATCTTAATCCCGTTCCTCAGCACGAACGACGCGACGACCCGAGCGACGCGCCACCGCCTCTAACGTCCGTTATGTAGCTTGAGCTACGTCTGAGTTGGCACCTGCCGCCGCCCTAGTCTACCTAGATGGCAACACCCTGTTCCCTGATTGTCCGCCTACTCTGCCATGCCTGACTGTGACAGTGAGGCTGTTACAGGTCCATATTCCTTTGGCAAGGGATAGTTCTTCTCCTAGTAAGTGATGGTTAATATTTACGAATTGCTTAGCATATTATATTTAATTTAAAACTTACTAGCATCTTCGAAGATGGTGGCCAAGATTCTGTTTTCTCAGAATCGTATGTAAAATATTTGTTGTTCTGTTCTATTACAATATAAATACGAGCTCCGCACAATCGTAGCTCCTCGAGTTTTCGAAATATGGTTTTCCGACGTTTCCTGATTTTATTTTGGAAAAGACTTGTCGACTTTTTTAGGGGAGCTGCGGTGTTGTAAATATTTAACATTGGATGAGTGGGCGATCGGCTTTGTATTTCCAGCTATTTATTATGATCTTGTGCGAGGTGATTGGTGCAACTAGTCGGACGTATGAGTATTTTGCCTTGGTGACGTACTCCAAGTGCAAGATTGATAGGATTGAGGTTCTACGAGGGAGAAAGCTATATAACATGCGCCTGCGTACTGCTAAATGCGAATCAACTATGTAGGTTGCCAACCTCTTGTGCATGTGGTTGCGCGTGGCCAGGGTCGGTGCAACACCGGCATCAGCTGAAGGCGTAGCCCCCTAACAGGACGCAGGGTTATGCGAATTGATCCAATGCCTACGATGAGTCTGCTTCCAGGTTCCAGGTGTTAGTTCAGCCGACGGGACGCTCTCCCAATATCCCGGTTCTGGGCCGTTAGGTGCTTTCTAAACTAGCAGAGGGCGAACAGCCTGGACAGAAGGGCATGAGCAGACTGCTGTCGTGTCACTAAGGGAGCAACACCGCCAAGTTGTAATTCCGTTACAATTAGAAGGCATTTGGATTGGATCTTTTAGCGCTGCCAAGAAATTTGATGCTGTTAGCAGCGAGCAGGACTTAAACCCCAATCTCGTCAAGGTCGTGTGGAGCTTGGACGTGACTAAGACGGTAAGGCGGAGGATTGGCTGGGGACATGGACCCGAAGCATTCATGGACCCTAAATCCGACGGTTTTTCAGTACCAACCTTGCGCAACCGCCCAGCGATTTCTGTCTTAGCCAGAATATCCCACAACGGCAGGCGCTGGGCGGACTGTTTCCCAGTCGCATAATCAACATACAATGCCCAATGCAACAGGAAAATGCTTTTGCTCAGCGCTGGGCCAGAGTGAATTGAACATTAGGCGCAGCTACCCCCAATTTATCGCCCAAGCCACTAGACACAGCCGATTCACTTACGTAGCTGGGTTGATACACTCCCTTTAGGGATAGCGTAAAATATTTTTAACATAATATCTTCGCCGTCGCTCAACTGTCCAACGCAAGCAATGATGGCTCTCTGATGATGCGTTATCTCAATCAACATGACTGTCATCGATGTTTGTTTGAATGCTAAATATGGGGAATAGCCTAGCCTGTTCTTAGTTCTACCTGCCACTTGGGAAGACATCTGTTGGTCGTCCACTAAAGTAATGATTAGCGGCGAACAGCGTGTCCACTGAGCTAGTCCCCTGCCTGTCAAGCACCGATGCCAGGTTGTTTATGCTGTTAAATATCGACGGGCTTTCTAGGCCCAGCACCTTTTGTCTAAATGCCAAAATTTTCCGGTGCATCTGCACTGCCTCTTCGTGTTTTCCCGGGCTACCAAGCAAGAATCCCAGGTTATTCATAGTCATGAATGAAAACGGGTTCTCAGGGCCTAGGACCTCGTATAGGGAGCGCGAGAACCAAAGGCACCGCGGACCTGTTCGCAGGAAAAGACCCCTTAACCTTGACAATCATCGTGAAAAACTCAACGCCAACAGCGAGCTGTATAGGTGATCCAAATTGATGGCGCGCTTGGGTTATAATTATCAGCATTTCAGCCCTTCCTGTCCTTCACCTATAGTAGGTACGCAATAGCCCTGTTTTCTGCTCAAGACACAAAAAACAGTTAGATAGGTACCTGTAAGCATACCGCCAAGAGCTGTTACTCTTCAGAGCTTCGCACAGAGGTGGCGGGCCTCCCGCGTCGCCAACATAACGCAGTGTAACCAACCTGGGGACTCGATTGGCCTGAGTCATCTGGCAGCCCCGTTTCTATTATTGCATCGCAGGTCGCTGCATGGATGCTTTGTTGGCAGCAAATGTTGCATTTTGAAGGTGGCACCGAGGTGGTGTTACTCGGGCCAAGCTGGAGCGCATACTACCACGTTTATAGCGAAGTTGTACGTGCTTTCTCCTACCAATACTATCTCAGAGACAGGCAGCCCTACAGGCAAAAAAAAAAAAAATACTCTGCTCCTGGGACTGCCGAGGCATTGGTGAATCTTCAGCCCAATAGGCACATGGTTTGTCATTTGCGCAATGTTCTTATTGGGAACTTGATTCAAGTTTCAACCTATTACGGCCCCCTAGAAGTCGTTTCTATAGCAGATGCATGAAGGAAAATGGTATCACCAGCTTATCATGGTTTCCAATTACCGAGCTGATAATCGTATTTAGGAATCGGTCATACGAGCTTCTGGCATCGATAACGGGGATTTTTAACTTGAGACCACCAAGATTGCCAGTTAGATTTCTTGCTCTGTGAAATGTTTTAAAGATTTCTCCACTCTTCAATGAGCCGCCCAAGGTACCTTCGGCGCATATGGTTTGTCTTGTCTTTGTGTTGAAAGATAAGGGTGGTGTGCACGCCGGTCTTTGCCTGATCTCTATTGGACACCCTGTGAGTCGTCACGGCTACCAGACTCCAGCTTAGAGATTGTGATGCAAGCCGCGGTCAACGGCAATCAGCTTCATTCAGACCAGAACACGAACGTGGTGTATAATTATAAAATGAGTTTATTGGACGAGACTTCTCGGCGGCTAATCGGTGGGCTTGTTGGTATGTTCTAGGATGTAAAAGCTATCGGCATTCCTTGGTTACGGAAATGTGCTGCTGCTGCTGCTGCTTTAAGCCCGAGGACGCGGTCAGGCTGTTTCACGAGAGATTAGAGTGTTTTAGGTGCTATCAAAATGGTCCTTCGAGCGTTAATAGCTATTATTACTTCGCTTCAACTGTCTTATGAAATCGCGCGTAATACCATACGGATTTCTTCCGGCCCTGCCATTTACCTGTGAGATCCATTCGTCACGCCTGATAGCAGATCGTGGCCTGAATCAAACTGACAGGAGAGTCTAAAGAAGACGATAGTGGAACGACTCGGCAAGATGCACGTTTCTCGAAATTGGCAGATGACATTCAATTATTAGAACAAGGCTTGGGACACAAAACTCAGTTATTTTCATCAATAACTCGAAGGCACCATCTAGGTACGACATGAAGTTCGCGATTCTTGAAAGTACAACGCTTTTTATATACCGATTCGCGATATTATCGATGAAAGCAATGGAAACTTCAGCGTCAAGTTCGAGTTGACTTGTAGGTGGTTTCCATCAAGGCACATTCCATTTTTAAGGTTAGTAACTGCTCTGCATTTCACCAGCCATATTAACAGGTTTTGTTGGTCCGCGAAAGCGCATTTTGGTGTCAGCTGAAAAGCTGCAGGTGCGGGTGATGGAAACGAGAAGGTCTGTGCTTGGAGAGGAACATCCCTCCACATTGGCAAGCATGGACAACCTTGCATTCATTTGGAAAGACCAAAAAACTGGGATTATGTAACTCAACTATTGCAGGACTGTGCTCGCCGTAGAGAGAAGGTTCTTGGTATAAATCACCCAGATGCAGTGGCTTCTGCTTCGGCTCTGCTGAAATGGAAGCTAGATTTTACTTAACTTTGTAATTTTGCATTGCGGAGCTTGTTAAAGACGCCTGAGATACAGGTGCGGTTGTGTATTGGTTGCCTTAACACGCCCAATCGAATCGAACCGGGGGATTTATTTGCCATCATTCCATCGCTACTTTCTGAGGCCGCCCATGGGCCAGCGGACATCAAACATTGCTACCTTGTTGTCCTCGCCGCCGCCGTTCGTGGTCGACGCTGTAGAAACGTGCTTACCCCTTTCGAGCACCGTTGCCATCTTGACCATGCGACGTCGGTACGCCGACCGTAGACCCTGGAGCCAACCAACCCAGCCTTGAAAGCCCCAGGAGGTCCTGCTGCTACTACCGTTGGCGTCGTCCCCGTCGGGCTCGGATAGCAGCCGCGCAATCACAACTTGCACGAAATCCGACGGCTGCTGCGTTGTGTCGTCAACAATAGAGAATAGGTGCTGGCACACGGTCGGGCTGGCCGTTATCCACCCGAGCCTGCAGCCTGGAGCAATCGACTTGCCCTGCGGATCAAATGCATCCGCCCCCCTTACCTCGTCCTGACGGGGACGACTTCGCCGCGACGGAGGCGGTCAAGACCGGGCGCGGGTACAAGTTCCTTCGGTTCTGCTTTGCGGCCATAGAAGAAGACCTGCTCGAGGAAAAGTCGGCGTCCTTTGTCGCTGCTTGCCGGGACTTTTGGTCGATCCGGAGGGAAGAGGATGTTGAAAGAATTATAAAGGAGGAGGAAGCCTACCAAGTTACCACCTTTTAAGCAAAAACTTGTACGCGTCGTTTCTGTTGAGATATGGTGTCGGGTGAGAGATACAAGTTTCTCTGATTTTTGTGATTACCTAGAAAACTTAGGCCAGAGCCATGGAACCCCATTTTGCAAGAGTTGTATTTTTATAAGAATTGTTTAGTTTTTTGATGTGATTAATTATTACTGCTAGAGTGGTTGAAGTATCCCTATGGTCCTGTGATTGCGTATATGTTTTTATGATAATTATTATTTGAGCTCCAAAAAGCAGGATTATTTACGTTCCACGTTTCGAGGCATTTCGGACAAGAGTAAATAATGTATTGGCCGATGAGGATCTCAAAAGAGCCGGGACAATAATAATCCACAAACGATTTGCAGAATGCAAAATGAGTTAATTTAGCACATTGGGCAGAAGTTAAGAAATAGATAAACAAACAGACCGTTTATAGTTATCTTCTACATTTTAGTTTATAAAAAGAGTGGTATACAGTGAAAATTTGGTCCAAAATACGAGCCCATTTAAGTGTTCCTTTAAACCAGTTTCGACCGGATTAAGCGTCAGAGCATGTTTAACAAATTAGACATTACCTTATGGGCGTATAGATTTATTAGAGAATATACCTATTTGCATTGCCCAATTTTATTGTGGTTGTAAACCCGCAACCTTTACAGCCAATTTATCCGTCGTTATCCGGTTCGCGGGAACCGTTTGCACTATTTGGGTGATTATATTCTCCAATAAGTCTGTGGAATCCAGTGTCGCCGAAGTATTTTTAATAAAAGAAAGCCATTTTTGCATGGCCAGCCTGGCGCCTGATCCAAGAAGCAGCGCCTCGTTGATAACCTATATTGGATGGGCCTTGCATAGTTCCGGCAGAGGGATTCTGCCAGTGAGGAAAAGCATTATTACCCCAAGTGCAAAAACGTCCCCTGGTGCACCGCGACTGGGGGTTCGACCCAAGAACTCACGTGGTAGATACTAAGGAGTCCCTCCCGTGTGATAGGTATGGGACGTGCTGTTTGGGATTTCCCTCGAGAGGCCAAAGTCGATGATAACAGCGCCGCGGTCTGGAGAGTAAAGAATGTTATTTGGCTTGATGTCGTTGTGCACGATCCTGTGGCTGTGGATATAGTAGAGCGTAGAGGACGTATTACATAAGACCTGGGATATATTGGCCGAAGATAGGGTGCAGTACGGGCCTGCCACCGTCGGTTTCCTGTAGTGAAGCAGACTCGGTGCCTTTACATGCTCCATGTAAAGTGCAAATAACCTGGAGTCGGCGTCGAACAGACGCACTATCGATGGCTGCAGCCGGACGGACCGCGATGGAGCGGGAGAGTTAGGAGCCGAATATTTTGGTATATATATATATATAAGGAAAGGGATATAACGTACGTGTTCCGACAGCCTTAAATGGTTTTTAACCTTCTGCACCCATATTTTACCCAAAATATAGATTTTTTGAGCTTTTTTGCCCGATTCGCCCTGTTTAACTGGCCCAGAGGGCAAGCGGATAACCTTGACGACTGCTGCTCCGTTGTTTTTTGGAGAAGAAGAGTGCTGGGCGGTGAAGACGTGACAGTTTTCTCTTATCGCGAGCTGCTTATCGTAGGTGACCGTGTACTCCTCACCATTGGGGCCGATAATTCTAGCTTTGTCTCCTGCGTGGAGGTATTGCATTGGATGGCCGCGAAAAGGCAGCAGTTCCCGTCCCGCAGCATTCGCAGTTGGAACTGAAGCCGGTGTTTTCGCTGATGCCGAGGGATGATCGAGTTGATATACAGCTTGAACGGGTATTGGTTGAAAAACAATGGTTGTTTTATCGTTTTTGTCAGGTTTTCTGAGTTTGCTTTTCTTGGATGGGCCTGGGTCCCCAGCCTGTGAGGAGGCGAGCTGTTTTTTAGTCCTTTGCAACGTTGTTTTCGCGTTGTTCGGTACAGTTGGGTTCGGTATGATTGAGATGCCGCTGCGAGCCAGGATGGAAAATTCCAGGATTTCTTGCCCAGAAGCTGCATAAATCGCCCAAGGTCCAGCCTTTAAAAGTTTAAAGTCATTTGGTTCGATTTCGACGGACTGTATAGACCGGGGAGTAGAAAGACCCTTTTTTTCCAGCTTTAACTTTACTGGCATTTTTTTTTTAGCAAGCGTTTTGAGTGTGATTGATTTGTTATTCAGGTTTTTCAGGATTATGCGATCGGCAGCGGGGTTAAAAACAAGTGTGCAGTGAAGCAGCTGCGCTGCATTCTTCGGTGGAATGCGCTGGCGAGCTTGGGTTGGGGGCATATAGGCCGTGGTTTGGATCGTTAACCCAATGTTCTCTTTGGACTGCGTGACGAATAATTTTTGATAGGCCAATGCACCGGGCAGCGCGGTGCCATTGGCGTTTGCAGCAACGTCGAGCACGGCCCGGCGGTAACGAGACGTAGCTTTAGCGCCGGCTTTAATGTCGCCCAGTGGATGAAGTTGAATTGTCACAGGTTGGCTCGGCGAGGCGTTCAAAATGATGCGGACATTCGGTGGCGTCTCGGCCGCCTTAATTTTATTAGCCTCCTTTTGTGAAGCCGCAGTAGTATTATTTTTATTTTGCTTATTTTGGCGTCGGATGAGCTCGCTTGAGTTGAACGGGTTGGTGGTGCCAGAAGGTGTTTTAGGTGAGGCGAGATAGACTCCATGCTCCTCCAATATCCGCGCAAATTCGGTTGATGGGATCGGCTCGGTGGTGCTGCCGGAAGCATTTGCTCCATCATCAATATTTACATCCATCATATCGCGTTATTGGAAAACGACTTGAGCAGGTCGAACAAGTTTCAAGATGCAGGAGAAGTTGCCGAGGGACAGTGAAGAATTAGACCTAGATTGAAGGTTGAAAGGTTCGATGAGCTAAAGACGTAAAAAGAGATAAGAAATGGCTTTAAAAATAGCTCAAGAGATGCGATATACATATGGAGCAAGAGCTGGATGGAGAGGTACAAAATATGAACAAAGAGTGAAGGGAAAATGAGAGCTACGAGGTGGTGGGGNGCCCCATTTGATGGCGGCCTCCTGGGAAGGACCCGACCTACAAAACCCGCCAGGCAGAAGCGCCCATCAAATGCAGCAATGTTCAAAAGGTTTATTATTACAGACTGAACGATTGGATAGAAGGCTTCTTTGGTTTGGAACGGCATATTGTTGATCACGATTCAGACCCACCAAGTTCGGCGACGCCAACACTCGAGGACAATTACGTGATATTCGCCATGAATTTGCTCAACTGCGCGTGTGCCTCCAATTTCAAGTGGATTACAACCACCACCAAAAAACCCAGCCACCATCTCCCAAGCTCCCTGCATCCATTTTGTATCGCCATTTTACCACCATGCGCTAGACTTGTTTCTGGATTTATCCATTATCCCCATTTTCCACCATGAACGGTACTCTGCCAGAGAAAAATTATTACACCGATTCTTACGATGCCAAATGGAGCTGGCCATTTTACAAGTTTTAATTGAAGCCCGACGCATTGTTCACGATTTTGCACGAAAGGTTCAACACGCGAAACTGCCCTATCCAAGACCCCTACGCCTTTCTACTCGATGTGCGCTTGTGCGCGAACGAATCGAACAATGTAGATGATTTCTACGCCAGGCTAGCAGCGCAGAAAGCCAAGCGAGTGTTTGAGCTGGAAGAAATCTGGGACAACGTGACGGACTTGATGGTATTCGACGAGAAGGGCCTTCTTTCGGATCGGATATGGACGTGCAAGCAGTGCAATAATTCGGGCATCAGTGATGTCATTACCCCATGCGAGCCCATGTCGACCAACGATACGCCCGAACTCCATTCCAAGTTTTTTTTCAATATGATCCAGACAATGTCGTTCGACAGTATGGTTAGGTTTTTCGACGGGTTTGTGCGAGAAGCACGCAAGGAGCGCGACGAGTATTACCGCGAGAAAAGGGCCAGAATGCAGCGGGGCCGGGAGGAGGGCGCCCGGCGACGCGCTGCAAAACAGAATTAAGAACTCCAAAACCAAAAGCGCATTGGCGAGGGCAGCACCGCCGCGGCCGGGCCATAAGACAAAGCTGCTGGCCCTGAATTGGACGTTTTGATACCAGCCGGCGCTATTGTCTTTAGCCCATTATTTCCCACCCGAGATGTCGCCAATAATCCGCCGCCATTATTACAACCGCCGAGCATACCACCATCCGATCCCGAAACTTTATTCGGTTAGTCCCCATACACCCCCGCGACGACTTCCTCGCCCCGCAGAGCATAGTTCGATTCGAGGATTGGTAAACGCAATATATGCACCGCCTTCAACTCCACTACCGTAAAAACGGCAAATTTACCCCATATCACCATTAAACACACAAAAAAAGGTCGCGCTGCCTTAGAATAATCCTGTGAGGATGAAATTATTGCAACAGGTGAAGCTTCACTACGACAACCGCGAAAAAAGAAACGCCGCGTTTCGCTACAAACCGAGAGCGATATCCCGGCGGGGAACGCTCAGATACGAACCAGCGTTGCGGGTACCTCAAAGGCTACCTGTGGAGTCCTGAGCGAGTTATATGGGCTTATAGGCGATGATGGCTCCTCCAATCTGGACAAAACGAATACATCGCCAGGGACGGAAACAAGCACAAAGTTGCGGCATTTCGAAAGAAGCTCCATCTCGGACATTGTACAACAGCCACTGCCACTAGGTCTTCAGGATTAAACGCAGCCTTTGTCCCTTTCGCTGGAAAATTACGAGTGGTCGTATGTGCCCATCGTGGAGTCACAGTGGCCATTCGACTGAACGAAAATGTTGTCATGTGGGCGCCAGCATCTGTGCAATGCCGAATACACCGCACGCAAGTCGTAAAATGAAAACTCGGCTCGATTTGAGGATGAATTGGCCGGAAGATGCGTCGGTGAATAAAGATTTTCAGCTAGTATTGGAACGTTGCCTTGTTCTGAGCCAATTAGAGCTCCTTGGGGGACGACAGTTGGTAGGCCAAGCTCAAATCAACAAGGTCAAAACGACGTAACATTTACACTCTTCTATCCCCGAAAACTTAGATGCATGACCCGGATATTTTTTAGCCCTCCAACTCACGACTGACCCACGTGGGTGAAGTCACCGTCCTATTCACGATAAGTCATCACTCTAACGTCTCGATAGGTTTGCCGTTCTTGATGGACTGCAAGTAATTCTCTGCCCTTGGGTGATACTTGAT
>NW_022156729.1:0-19036 GCF_004355905.1 Pyricularia grisea | reverse complement strand
AAGGGTCGATCAGTGAGACGACCGGTAAGGCTTGGATTTGAAGATACCCTAATAAAACCGACCGTCCAAAAATAGACCCTCAGGCAACTTGCTATGTCTTCGATACTACAAAAAGATCACGGCGATGGGCAAAAAAGTCCCTTTCACCTCCCCCCTTTCTCTCCTACCCAAGACTGGCATTGAAGCCATACCAGAGGCGGTGATCTGAGGTTTTCGAGGGGAGGAAGAGAACCACAACGGTAGTTGAGGAACGAGGCCCCTGGCTCATCGGTGACATTTGCACATTGTCGTGTTTTTAGGCTCATAGTAACTCATAGTGTTATTTAATGTGAACTATCAGCCGAATGTAATTCCTCATGACCTTGCACGCATTGCATTTGGCTGCCTTGCGGGACAGAACGACAGTCTCTTTGCCATGCTTCGCCATTCTTCCCTCAGCCAGGACGAACAAGCCCATATGTACACCACCAAGGAGGTCCACTCCAGACAGCCAGTCATACCCCGCTCTTATTTGCACATTTTCCCCCACCACTCCGACACTCACAGTTTCCTAGTAAAAGAAAAGGACGATTCAAATTAACCGTTAGCAGCAGCAAGGGCATCGAGCTACACCGCACACTGCTACGCAGAGGAATATGCTGCACGTCCCATATAGCCATTGTCGCTACGGGCGAAACCTTGGGACGTGGACGTAGTCACTCTTCGTAGTAGCCAGCTGGAACGCATTCATATTCTGGAAAGTGACTACATTTACGCCCCAGACTCTAAAACCTTCATAATGTTTTCAGCCATACATCACTTGAGCACCAATGATCACATTGTACAACCAAAAGCTGCCGTAGAAAAGAATATCAAAATCCTTTGAAATACCCCTGGAACAGTACACGAAAGCCAGCAGGCTGGAGTTATAAATTTCTAGACTGACCTTAACGACAGGTACAGAGGCGTTATTCCAATAATCGCGCTACCGGATGTCGCCCCCTGCCGCGGGCCAGTGCGCTGTATCGACAAGCAAGCTCCTCCTCCAGTTTCTCCTCTTTGCATGCTATTTCCTTTCCTTCCTTAACCTCTTGCTTTGTGTCCCATCCTCACCTCCCTCAATACCTGCAAACCCACGTTTCACCGACTTCCTAAAAGCGGTAGGGGTTGGGATTTTCCGAATTGGTTCCACTCCCCCGTTAAACTTCTGGGTGTTGTTTGCAAAGTTCATGTCCAATTTAACTAATTCCGAAAAAAAGTCCCCCCAACGTTCGGGAGAATTTTGGAACTGGCAATTTGCCTGGGGCATATTTACTTTCTCGTTTATCTCTTCGTAATTATTATCGCTCCCGTTATCGTCGTTATCGTATTCGTCGTTATTTGTATATTTATTTTCGTCCTCCTTATCCTCCTTCTTTTCGCTGTCGGATTTTTTTTCCTTTTCGTTATTTTCAAACCCGACAATTTTGGCGTTTTCGGACTTCGACAAAGCAAAGGCCTCTGCGTATAGCTTATTGCTAGGTTGTATAACCTGCGTTTGCAGCTCCGTTATATTTGCGAAAATATCGTTATGCGCGTAAAACGGTTCCAAATTTGCGGGGTATGTTTTAAGCCGCGGGACTATAAACGTTTGTGGTCCCAAAAATCCAATATTTATCCGATTGGGAATGGTGTTTGCGCAGAAAATAAACGTTTTTTGGATATTTGGATTCGAGCTGCAAATACCCGAGTTGTCGAACACAGTTTTTTCGTTAATAACAGCATTCCAGATTTGAAAAATGGCCATTAAGTTTTGTTTGACCGTAATGTAAAAACTACGTCCAAGTTCGAGACGTTGACGGAAAATATTTGTAAAGTTAAAATTGTTGGCTAGTTCGCCTGCGAGGGCAATTTCCTGCGGGGACAATATACGTGGTGCGTTAGGGTTGCTGGTTTGGACATAATGCTGATATTTCACCCAATTGGCGAATAAAGTCATGTTGTGGTGTAATGAGTTTATGATAGGTTGAGGAAAGTTTATATCGGAAATAAGGATGTTTAAATTGGAAATCGGATTTATTTTCAAATAAACCATCCAATTAAATATTAAATAATATTTATATATTAGTATTTGTTTAATTTTATTTAAATAACGACCACAGTCCTGGTTAAAAGAAAATATAAAATCCTATCGAATAGACCAAATGGTGTTGGGGAAGGTAGTTTCGACAGACCGCCAAATGCCCCCGACCAGCGTACCGGCGGAGGCGTATACCTGGAGCCGGGATCCGCTGCCTGCGATGAGTTCCGCTAAAAAATGTCCCGAAACCTGGCAGCTTTGCAAATTCCCCATTTTTAACATCGGAAAATACACCCCACCTTTAAATTGTAATTGGGATTGGTCGTTTGTTATTTTTAACGATAAAAATTTTAATATAGGAAAAAGTTTTAAAAAAGCCCTAATATATTGGGGATTTTCCGAGCTTAAGGAACCGATAACCAAAATTGATGTAGCGGGCAGAGGAACGCAATGTTGGATATTTCCAGTAAATTTGCCGTTTATTTGCAGTGTGGCTGTTCCGTCCCGTTGTGCCAACGCCCTGAAAGCAATTTTTACGGTGGCGTTTACGGCGTTTGCAAAATGTGGCTGTAACCAAATACTGCTTATTAAACGGGTGTATTTTGTATTTTTTTTTCGCCTTAATTTTTTGATATGTTTGATGGTAATGCAATTTAGTGCTGGCAGCGCGGTGAAAATATCTTTAAAGCCCTCCACCGTAGGCCGTGATATGCCAACACTAATGTACGTGCAATATGCGTTTTCGACGGCAGGGTCGTCCCAGCAGAGTGCGCCTTTGCGTTTTCCGCCAGACAAAAGTGGATGGGTTGCCCATTGGTTACGTTGGCATTTCGGCCAAATTGCGTGGTATATTTTCAGCGTTTTCACGTTGTTGGCGATTGCAGTGCTAGTTAAAAAAATCTTTAATTTTTTTACGCAATCAACTGTGGCAAGAACCCCTATTGTGTGGGCAAATACAGGGATGGTAAGGTTTGTTAGCCATGAGGAAGTTAGACGCAAGTTCTGCAGGGTACCCAGTGGTAAAAAAGTGGCAATCTTGACAACAAGTTCCGGGGGAAGTCGATCCATAGCGTCAAAGATTTGCAATTGAACTCGGTGCAAATCCAAACAACCCATGTTGGATGGATTGTTGGCGGATTTATTGATATTTCCAAATTCGGCAGTTCTTTGGTTGCCAGGATCCAGGATCATAATCCTTTTCGTAATTCGGCCTGTTCCAGGGCCTGGGCAACAAAGGTGAATGACCTGCTCACATTAGTATTGGCTCAAAAGCGGGGAAATCACCCATCGGTTATGCTGAAGAAGCGGAGATAAACCCGACAGTCTGGTATCACATTATGTAATGTAACGTGTTGAAACCAGACAACCTGGTAGATTTTCCCCTCCAATATAATTGGTCAAGCTTTTATCATGCTTCCGAAGAAGACCTCCCCATATTGTTGTTCCGCAATGTCACTCAAAAATTAAAACAGCTGTGCGACAAAACTATTACCGTCGGTACAGCACTGAACAAAGTTGGTTATGGTTGGGCTTGTCCTGACGTTTTGCTTGCATCAACAAAGTATCGGAACATAAAGAAATGTGTTGCTGCCTCAGCCACAGCATAGAAGCCTCCTTCAAAGCGTATACTGACTTGTTGTTCCCGCTGCATCCTGAGAGTTCAGTTGTAAAACTTATGGCTAGGCGCGCATTGCTGTTTGGTGAAAACTCAAGGTGACCAGCTATTTACTCATGACGTACTGCAGAAGAACAAAGAAAAAGACGGACGCAAGCAAGTGCCATCCAAAATATCCAATCATCTCACGCAACCCTACCATTAAAGCGGTATTGCGATAGCAGCATCTGACCATTCAAGTCCGACAGTGCTTCCCCTCAGAACTGACGTTTGTTGATAGTATGAGCGGTATGTATCCGTGCGGCACTGCCTCGGGTGCCAGTATAGCTGTCAGGGGCGTCTGCACCTCCATTTGAGGCACGCTGTCGGCCTCCTGCGAGTGCTCCACTGTAGGCACGTTTTCGAGCGCTGGAGCTGGCGATATCAACTGACATGCGGATGGCAAAACTGGCTCCTCTGGCGAGTACAAAGTCGTTGCACTGAGCACATGAACTTCTGCATGGCCTGCAGCGAGGTACTCTTGGCCGAGAAACTGGCCACTCGGTGGAGGTGTGATGAGATCGCGTGGCAGTGCTATCATTGGCCGGGCGCTATTGTCCGAGTAGTGTAGGTTGTTGGCCGGTGCTGGTGACGTCCCCGTCAATATTCTCAGTCGCGGCCGAGCGGGTGTTAAAGTGGGACTGTCAGCGCGTGTCATCTCGATCAGCCCACTTGGAGCCATTTCCGCTATACCGAAGCTAATCGCGCAGTTGGCTGTTTTCTCCTTAGTTGGGTTCACATGTAGCTCCGTCGGTTTGCTAGGATCCACCAAGACAGTAGCCAGGGTGGCTTCTTGGGCCAGAGGAAAAGGCAGCGGTTGACTGTGGACAGTGAAACTTCCCTCCCTGACTGCTTCTTTGGACTTTTCGGGCACGCACGCAGACAGTGGGCAATCGACCGGTAACAAATGCACGGGCGCTGAGGGCCGAGAGCAAATGGGGTCTGTGGCTCTACTCAGTTCCACCAATCTGTCCAGCTCATCGTAGTCAGGCAAAGGCAAATCGTGGGCCTTGACCCCGGCGTTGGTCGTGACGCCATCCCACTCGCCCTCGGCGGTATCCCTGCCTGGACGACTGACCAGCCTCGCAAAAGGTACGTTATCCGTGTCAACAACGAGGAGATGCTTGGTGCCCCTGCCGAGGACTCCATAAACTTTGACCTCACCGTTCTGAATGCCCATAACAGCACTGGTGCCGGCGTACAATGCTTCTCGTTCAATACCGCAGCGGTTGGCAAATATGAGAATGATTTCGGCATCTCTCTCGGCGCGGATCAGAGGCTCCATACGTTTGGCCCAGTATTCGAGTGTTTCCATGTCGGGCTCATAGGGTTTGCTGCAAAAGGCGGCGCGGTCCTCAAGCGTGCTCCATGCCATGGAGATGATGACGACATTGGCTTGCGATTCAAGGATGTGGAATGCAAACTCGAACTGGTGCCAAGGTCTTTCGAACTTGTAGGGACTGTTATCATTTTGTCAACGAGGCCCCCAGGTTTCACTGGTTTGATTTGGGTAATGAAGATGGAGATCTTACTTGATGTCCATGCCTATAGAAGAATGATTGGTTAGTAAGTGCAACCAGCGGTGAACTCCATGCGAGTGGAACTGCCTACTTACAGATCCCCAGGGCCGTTTGCCCGATGCCATCCACTTCACCTTGGAAAAAACCGCCAGTCCCCTCCTTACACCATGTCTCGTCTTTGTAGTAAAGGTGCTGCTTTCTGTAGTTTGCCAAGGTCTCGCCATCCTCATTGACAAGGAGCAATGAGTTGAAATGTACAGGACCACTCCAATCTGTGCTGGTCTCCGGGTAACCCACAGCAACCTTGCAGTTGTACTTGAGTGCCGTAGTCCTAGCCCAGAGTGCCGATATCCCTGAGCCTTTCGGCTCAAGGTAAGGCTGGATCTCCTCTAGTGATTCGAAGTTGTAACCTGGAACGAGTTTGTATTAGCTCGCTAGTGCAATTTTCCGCGCAAGTAGATGGACTTTCGCACCAGTAAAGGCCATCTCGGGAAGAACCAGCAGGTCAAGACTTTCGAGTTCATCTCGATCCGCGCGGTTTAAAACAGAATCGGCACGATTGAGGTTGTTATCGATATCGCCGACCTCTGGCGCAAATTGAAGACAGCCAATCCTCATCCTAAAACTGATTATTATTGAGGAGATGCGCAAAACGGCTGAAAAGCAGATGGGGTTGGCAAAATTTGTCCAAAAGATTTGGGCACGTCTTTGACTTTAAATATCGGGCGGTTGATATGGTATTGGGTTTTCAAATTCCCAAAAGATATTGTCAACGACCCGTCCTCAGGACTCGAGGGATGCAACAAGGAAAACAAGGGAAGCGGAAAACCTAATCAGGTAGGTCCCGTTCCAAAAAGGAGAATTGGCAATATCGCGGTGCGGAGGTTTGTGATGCTAAAAATATCTAGCGTAGCGCATCTTTAGCATGAGAGCATTCAAAATGTTTAAAATAGTAAACGAATCTGCCACCTTACAATGTGAAAAAGACGGCCGTGGGATATGTGATGTTGTGGGTGTCCATCGCACCCAACTAAATATAGCAACTTCTCTACTAAGGTTTGTTCTCCGCGTAAGGACACCCAGCTGATAGACAACGTGCGAGCACTAAGGCCAACACACTCAAAACCTGCTATATTTAGGTGGCTGATAATTTGCGGTAAGATTTCTGTTTTGGGTAACGGGGCCCTTTGTGTACAGAAAGAGCGTAAATTCATCACAAAAAATACATTGCATATTGAGACAACCCAACAGTGATCACGTAGGGCTAAATTAACTGACGATCTGCAAAACCAACAAAGAAAAGGTATGTGGCCACGGCAAGGCCTCCCAATATCCGAGTGCAAGGCCGTCTCCTTAATCCATACCCTAAATCATTGAACTTTCAACGTGGGTGCGAGACAAAAGCTCCCTGCTTTCCAAATCTGGAAGCCCATTAGCTTCAATTTTGAATCCTTTTGCCTTGGCGCCTTTCACATCTTTTCTACGATGCCCATTCAGTATCTAGTATGGGAGCTCGTGTCTCACATTGCTCAGGAACTTAATCCGCAGGACTTATTCAACTTTTCTCTATCGTGTCGAACCCTGCAATGGCTCATCCGGGACGACCACATCTGCGCAATGGTTCTAGAAGTAAGCTGCAGCCTTAAGCCAACACGACTATCTCACGCACACGCTCCACCGATGTCTGATATACTTTCTCCACCAAAGGAGTCGAGACATTCGGGTGTGTTCCGGAGTCTGACGCTGACAGTATTCACATGGAAGTCGACTGCCCCGTTTGCCCCAGAGACCAAGGCGGCTCATAAAAGCAAAAATTATGCCAAAGCGTTACGGTTAATTGTGAAGCGTTCAACCGCGATTTTGTCTGCATCATCGTACCTGGCTGCGCTCGTTGCCGAAGCAGAATCCTTCCTTTATTCAAACGGAGTTGTTTGCTACTTTAGCAACGGTTTACTAAGAATACGCGATCTGCACAACTCGGCACTTGAAGATACTATCAATGTTGGAAAGCTCCTGAAGGGAGACGACGGCCTTTCCAGGACCATCAAGGATGAACAAGACTTTAAGCTGCGCATCTTGAATTACGCTGATGGCTTCGTTTCTTGCTATCTCAACCCCGGGAATCGATCATTCCCCAGGCTTCTGGTCATCAGCCGTTCCCACGGCAGCTTGTTCAGCCATATACTTGCATCGTCTCGGAAGATATTGCCATCAGCGTACGAAACNCAGAATTGGACAGAGTGGAGGGTGGGATGGATTGACCCTCGTTGAAGAGCACCGAGGAGGACAGTGTGCCATCTGAGGACGTATTTGTGGTGGTTGTGCTTGTACTTGACGTTGTACTTGACGTTGTACTTGACGTTGTGCTTGTGTCTATATTTATGGTCGGGCCAGCTTCCGCAGATAAAGAGACTGGCAATGCCGTGTTGCCATTCCGTGGCCACCTTTGACAAGAAATGGTTCCATCTAGCAATGGGGGAGCTCGGGGGCTAAAAAGTCCCTGCGAAACAATGGCGCGTACACAGGTATGTGCCGCCACCCCGCACGTCCTGTACAGCCCCATTATTAGTACAACGTAATGTAGAAAGCAGGCAAGGGAGGAAGGGGTCTGACCAGGTCACATATGCATCACCATTCGGCACCCCAATGGGCACCTGGAAACTCGCGTTTTCCGACCCAAAGTGACAGGATCCTGAGCCGTAAAAGTATGTGATTGGTGGAAAGGCAGGGTTTTCAAAGTAAATTGCCGCGCGGCAGTCTTTCCTGGCCGGGGTGTGATTGCTGTAAACGTGGTTAGCATTGCTGAATTAGTGGCAACAACAAGGGACCTTTGGTGCATGTACATGGTTTGTATTATGGATTTGCCAGCAACGATCTGCAAAGGAGGGTCTGAGATACAGAAGTTAAAAGGGCCTCCGAATGCGCTGCTCAGAGGAACAAAAACAGTCAAAAGAATCGGAAGCAGCATTTCAAGTTCGGTGTGTACAACAAATTCAGAAGTTTGTTTTTCTTGTATTTTTTCTTTACACGAAACGGCGGTATTTTGCCTTTTTGTAACGACGCTGAACCCTGGATCCGGGCTTGCGGTCTCCTGCACTCCTTGAAGCCCTGCAACCAGGCGCCATGGACGACAGTTATGGCTTCATGCTGGACCCAAGCTGGCATGCAAACGCTTGCCTCGATCCCAACTTTCTCGACAACGTGGAAGGGACGCAAGACTCAAGGAGCCATTCTAGCGCTCTTCCAGGGGCAAACTTGGACTTCAACTACGGAGCCTTTATCAACGAGCTGAACAACTGCGAGAAAAAAGATTTGAGAAGGTTTCTAGCGAGCCTAAGCCCCTATTCAAAGGATAAGACTGACAAATGAATAAAAGTCTAGGAATTACTACAATATCCCGACTCGAGAAAACCGAAGATGCAGCAAAACAGAGAGATCAGCAACTGGCCGATAAGCTTGCAAAGATTGACGCTACCAACACACAGATTCTTGCTATGCTTGAAAAACTGGAAATCCAATCTGGTGAGAGTTTTAGTGCTTTAAAAGAAGTTAAGGAGATGATCAAAGCTGTGGGGAGTGGCCTGAGCAAGTTCAACACAATGGTAGTTAAATACTTTAACGGAGAGCATGGGGAAAACCGGCAAAACAGCAAATAATACCGTATGTTATTTATTGTCCCGTAAGCGTCACAATTAGGTGCAATTCAGTCACAGCTCCCACAAGTCTAGAAGAGAATGACGCGACCTATACTCCGTTGCTTAATGTTTTGTGAAAGCAATCATTTGCCTTCGCGACATGATACCAATAAGGTTAAGCATTCAGTGTGATTGCTCTTCCAAAGTCACGCGAGCCTCCTTAGAGAGAAGAGAGGTCGCCAATGGCGTCCGGGTGTAGCACATTGCTGGCGCACTGTGCCACTGGGCACAAAGGCCACAGGTCAAAGCCTTTGTTAGAGCTTGCTGATTGCTCGTCAGTGTCGGCGGTGCTGTGCCACCATTGCTTGCGTCTTAATGTTTCATTCAGGTCTTGCAAACCACGCCACAAAGCCTCTTGATTCCCAATGCTTGCTCTGTGCAAACCAGTCCTTCCCATAATTGCTCCTAATTCTGGTTCTAGGAAATCTCCTAAAAACTGGATCCTGGATCCTTGTTCAGCCGGGCGCCTGGACTCCAAGGACTGCCAATAGTTTAAAGGGTTATACTGCCTCAGCTGCTTTTCTACTGAAAGCTTCGGTTTTGAACTAAATACATTGATTTCTTGGCTTTTGGCCTTCTGCGTGTACAATGTCATCACACACTCCTGCTGAGGACCTTTTACCTGCTTGGATTTCCCCACTCACCACCCAAGATCTGCATCAGCGACCATTTTCTACTTCAAACTTAAGCCGGTCAAGAGATGAGTGTGAATTTAAGATTTTGGAGATCGCGCGCGGACTCCAAGAGACTAATAAAGACTTTCCGTCGGAAGCAATAACGATATTTCGATTTGAAGAGCGTATTGGCGGCGCTGAAGCTAAAGCTGCCATTGTCGAGGCCAAGACCAAATCGTGGGAAGAAACAGTGTCCCGCTTTAAGGAACGTATAAAACAAGGAGATTAGGATAACATATTATTTAGGGAAAATATTTTTTCTTGGTTAAAATATATAATTCACTTTATAGATTATATCAGGATAGAGAATTTTAGTTCTTCACGGGCTATTCGTGGTTTTTGGAAAGAATTTACGAGTTTCCACGTGGAACATAGCGCCCTTAGGCGATAAATAAGCAGCTTAGAGGCTCGCCTTTATATTTTCGAGGAGATTTGCGGCGATAACCGTCTTTCGGCCAAAAAGGATTACATACAAACTACGCCCAGAAAGAACGGAGGTGTTGATTTGTCTGCCAATTAGCCCGACCCACAGCCTCGGCCATTTGCTGGGAGTACAATGGCTTTTGGCAAAAGCGGCAGACAGTTATAACAAATAAGCGTATTAGCGACGCACCTGGGAACCAAGCTTGATGCCGAGGTTTTATGGTTGGGTTTAAGTTTTTACTTTTTTTTTCACAGCAGTCTTTTGGTTAGTAACCTCATCCGCTGAATATGTCATTTGTATTCTGGAAAGTCCTTTTCGTCCTGACTTTTGGCTTTTTCGAGTCCTGTTGCCTCAACCATTAAATTTTTAAGTTAATACAAGTTCGCGGATCATGAACTCAACCAAGGGTCAAACAATAGAGACATGGGAATTGGGACAGACATTGTTATTCAAGAATGGTTCGAGTGTAGGTCCTATGCCTTGCGGGAAAAAATAAACAAAATGCCTGACAGAATAATCATTGCTAAAACAATACCCAGACACAACTCCAGATTTCCTTTTGTAGCCTCGGAAATACCCAGGGCTTCAAACAAAAAGGAATACCAATTGCCGCCATCGCAGCAGCTACCAAAGGAACCGCAGCAAGGAGGAACAAGATTGTTTCGATCAAAACTCGCAGAACTGGCATCGTTCGCAGGATAACACAGCCGAGAAAAAACGGGACGATAAAGACAATACTTAAAACCAGAATTCCAACCAGAGAAATTTCGATGAAAGCATTAGTGTTATTTAAATGGCTCAAAACGGGTCCATCTTCTGCAATATTGAGAACGGCATTGGAAATAGTTCCGATAAATTCGATGGGAGACTGCGGCAAGGGCGGGAATAATCATTTAACTGGCAAATTTGGTTTGTTCCCAATGTGATTCTCAATATTCCGCGGGCTGAGATAGTACCTGAAAGGCCCGTGGCTTGACTGGCGAGTTCCGATACGCGGGTTGCAAACCCTGAAGCAATACTTTCGACAGCAGGCGGGAGTTCAGCAGCAGGAAGGCTAGTAGCGTTTGAAATGCGACTTTTGATCTTTGATTCTACGTCGTCTATATTAGAGTAAACAAATCTTGCGAGAGTGTAGCATTGGCAACTCAACTGTGATTGTAGCTATTCCATTTTTGCTCATTTCCTTGAAAGACTATAACACAGGAGAGCTGCACTGGTAAGGAGAAAGGCTAATGTGATAAAAGCCCGTTTTATTCTTGCCTTTGGCGATTTCCACTTTTCCCGGCAATGAAGTACACACGGTAGCCACTTTATACAATAAGCAACAAGCCCCGAAATATCCCAAAAACCGGCACGAGCCCCTATCCAGGATCCTGGTGGCTCCTCAAGTATCTAATAACTGCTTCAGGGGATTGAGATTTTCCAAGCCAAATATGGCCCAGCCCCAAATTTCTAGATGGAGCTACAGCATCTGGTGCTCGTTCGAGTTGGGAACCCAAAGATATAGCTATACTGCACTTTTACAAGCGATATTGTCCAAGCTGAGAGTTTGGTACCACTGTTTTTGGAATTACAACAAAATGTGGCCAAAAAATGATATGCGGAGCGATTTAAGCTTGCTTTTGGAGGAAATTGAATCACAGCATAGTTAAACTACAGACAAACCACTTCCCCTTCCCCCTTTATCGCCAAAATACGAATCACCACGAGCTCCACCACCCCTGGCTAATAAAACCTACCTGGGGAATAGCCCAAAACATAGGCCGATCACTTGGTCGGAGGACCAGATCAACATCCTTCAGGAGGAAAATCGCAAGTTAAGGCGCCAAATTCTTGCCCAAAAGCGAGTTGAAAACGATAAGGATCGTATTATTTCCATGTTCAGGCAGCACAACCGGCAGGCTAACCAGGAGCTCAACCGTCAGAATGAGGCGATTTCAAGATTAGCAA
This sequence comes from Pyricularia grisea, assembly GCF_004355905.1. Lineage (NCBI taxonomy): Eukaryota > Fungi > Ascomycota > Sordariomycetes > Magnaporthales > Pyriculariaceae > Pyricularia > Pyricularia grisea. The sequence continues at coordinate 7,081 of NW_022156729.1, read as the reverse complement.
ACATGGCTGTATTTATACAGGGCTTTACAAAACCAGCACTTGACAGGGCAGAATCCTGTAATTCTGGAAGCCTAGACTACAACGCGGTTAACATAATACAGATTTATCATGATAAAGCAGATATTGAGGCAAATGCAGGGAGGGGCTACATTTAATGTATGTCTTGTGTCTGCCATCTTGTATATTGTAGTCATCCAATTTGCATGGGAAACGAGGTTTTATCCCTGGCTTGTTACAGATAGCATGAGAAATGCATTTTATATTTCAAGTTCTGAAGCTTCTGCTACACGGTGAAATCAACTATTGTGGTTTCCAAATGCAAACTTCACAATGCGTAGGATCGCTCGATTTCATCGCCGATGGCTGGATGGACAGGTGTTTAGTCTTTCAATTCCACGCAGTTTGGCCGAAATGCCAACGTAACCAATGGGCAACCCATCCACTTTTGTCTGGCGGAGAACGCAAAGGCGCATTCTGCTGGGACGACCCTGCCGTCGAAAACGCATATTGCACGTATATTAGTGTTGGCATGTCACGGCCTACGGTGGAGGGCTTTAGAGATATTTTCACCGCGCTGCCAGCACTGAATTGCATTACCATCGAATATATTAAAAAGTTGAGGCGAGAAAAAAATACAAAATATACCCGTTTAATAAGCAGTATTTGGTTACAGCCACATTTTGCAAACGCCGTAAACGCCACCGTGAAAATTGCCTTTAGGGCGTTGGCACAACGGGGCGGAACAGCCACATTGCAAATAAACGGCAAATTTATTGGAAATATCCAGTATTGCGTTCCTTTGCCCGCTACATTAATTTTGGTTATCGGTTCTTTAAATTCGGAAAATCCCCAATATATTAAGGCTTTTTTAAAGTTTTTTCCTATATTGAAGTTTTTGTCGTTAAAAATAATAGACGACCAATCCCAATTATAATTTAAAGGTGGGGTGTATTTTCCGATGTTGAAAATGGGGAATTTGCAAAGCTGCCAGGTTTCGGGACATTTTTTAGCGGAACTCATCGCAGGCAGCGGATCCCGGCTCCAGGTATACGCCTCCGCCGGTACGCTGGTCGGGGGCATTTGGCGGTCTGTCGAAGCTACCTTCCCCAACACCATTTGGTTTATTCGATAGGATTTTATGTTTTCCTTTAGCCAGGATTGTGGTCGTTATTTAAATAAAATTAAGCAAATATTAGTATATAAATATTATTTAATATTTAATTGGGTGGTTTATTTGAAAATAAATCCGATTTCCAGTTTAAACATTCTTATTTCCGATATAAACTTTCCTTAACCTATTATGAATTTATTACACCACGATATGACTTTGTTCGCCAATTGGGTGAAATATTAGCATTATGTTCAAACCAGCAACCCTAACGCACCACGTATATTGTCCCCGCAGGAAATTGCCCTCGCAGGCGAATTAACCAACAATTTTAATTTTACAAATGTTTTCCGTCAACGTTTCGAACTCGGACGTAATTTTTACATTACGGTTAAGCAAAATTTAATGGCCATTTTTTAAATTTGGGATGCTGTTATTAACGAAAAAGCTGTGTTCGACAGTTCGGGTATTTGCAGCTCGAATCCAAATATCCAAAAAACGTTTATTTTCTGCGCAGACACCATTTCCAGTCGGATAAATATTGGATTTTTGGGACCATAAACGTTTATAGTCCCGCGGTTTAAAATATACCCCGCAAACTTGGAACCGTTTTACGCGCACAACGATATTTTCGCAAATGCAACGGAGCTGCAAACGCAGGTTATGCAGCCTAGCAATAAGTTATACGCAGAGGCCCTTGCTTTGTCGGAGTCCGAAAACGCCAAAATTGTCGGGTTTGAAAATAACGAGAAGGAAGAAAAGTCCGATAGCGAGGAGGAGGAGGATGAGGAGGACGAAAATAAATATACAAATGACGACGAATACGATAACGACGATGACGGAAACGATAATAATTACGAAGAGATAAACGAGAAAGTAAATATGCCCCAAGCAAACTACCAGTTCCAAAATTTTCCCGAACGTTGGGGGGATTTTTTTTCGGAATTAGTTAAATTGGATATAGATTTTGCAAATAATATCCAGAAATTTAACGGGGGAGTGGAACCAATTCGGAAAATTCCAACCCCTACCGCCTTTAGGAAGTCGGTGAAACGTGGGTTTGCAGGTATCGAGGGAGGTGAGGATGGGATACAAAGCAAGAGGTTAAGGAAAGAAAGGAAATAGCATGTAAAGAGGAGAAACTGGAGGAAAAGTCTGCTTTGTTTTTCTTCTTTTTTTGATTTATGGTTTTAGGCTCTTTTGCTTTATTACTGCGTATTTCCTTCACCACGATTTAGTAGTTTAACATCGGAACTATCGTAAAATAACAGGATGAGATTATATATCCATGTAATCGTAACTTGGCGCCCGAAATAAATTTATTTTTTTAACCGACTAGGTTATTTGCCATTAAAAGTGCCCTGTCCACTAGTTGTTTCCTAAATTTGCTCCGATGGTAAAAGGAATAGGGTTTCCAAAGAATCTTTATTCCAACAAAGTTAATGCACACATTTTACGAACATTTAAAATAAACTGGCAATTATGCGAAATTTCAACAAATTTTCCTGCACTGTATAGCTGGCTTAATCCCTATGAACATGGGAGATTATAATAGGTTCACTGTGCGTTCTGGAGCAAAATCTTTACAAAAGTCTTTACCTGCTTCAACTCCACAATTTTTCGCTGTTAACAAATATAGCAAATTAGGGAATTTGGGCCATATTTACGGTCATATTTTGAATTCGCGAGCTCATACTTCTCGCGCCAATACTTATACTCCTTATTTCTCATGAGGCGGCGGGCCTTACAAAGGTTGGAAGATACACATTTTGACTTTTTATCGAATTTTCTTCGCTTAATCAATTTCGAAAGCTCCCATCCAAATCTAACTGACGTAACAATGGCAGCAATGGCAAAGATTGGTGAAGCTATGGGTTATAGCGATATTTTACAATGTCGCACCATGTCACCACCCAGATTTATTTAACATAGTTTCAAACGTCCCAAAACCAGGTTTAAGGGGCCAAATAGGCTCGCAATAAATTCCAAGGATCAATTGCTTAGTAATGACCGTGGATAATGGGGTTTACAACGCTTGTAGGTGCGTACAAGTTTTGCTAAAGTAATGAGTCAGCTACTGGTTTATTATTGGCTTAACCCCCACTGGGCCGGATTCTGGTAGCTGTCCTGCATCCTGTATCCTGGACACTGGGCTCAGCCGCATAATTTAAACATTGGGTTCAACCACATGGTTCGAGCACTGGGCTCAGCCGCATAATTTGAACACTGGGCTAACACCGTATAATTTGAACACTGGGTCCAACCATATGGTTTAAGCATTGGGCTCAGCCGCATAATTCGAACTCTGGGTTTAACCACATGGTTTAAATATTGGGCTTAGCCGCATAATTTAAACACTGGGTTCATTTTCATTGTTCGAACACAAAGCAACCTGTACAGGGTATACAATGCCAGAATCCTGGTCGCTGCCCTGTATCCTGGACACCGGACAATCAGGAATATTATGTGAACTCTAATAGGAGAAAATTCGCACAAGAGGTGTCGTTTCCCATAACTTCCATGTATTATCACTATAATAATACCTATAGCAAAAAAATGTATTGTTGACTATTCTCTGGCACATTTTTTGAAAACTTTCAGTCAAAAATAGCAATCTCTCCAATATGGAGTCCTACGAAACCTACAAAAACAACGCCTTTGACGGTGATGTTAAAGGACATTATTATCAATGGACTTCTGTAAATTCCCATCGATGCAATAAGTTAGCGGCTATATTTTGATTGCAAAAACCTACCCACCCAGAATACTGACGAAAAAGTTACAATTATTACTGGTGGAGGGGATCTAATTGGCCTACTGCTTTTGGTAGCGTGCATAACTTGGATAATTATGGCACTGCTTTTTGTTCTGGTTTTTCTGGATTTGGAGAAAATTTGGCTGCCGTGACTGCGATTTACGGTAGTTGGGTACAATAGTAGAGCATTAGCCAAAACAGATTTTCCATGTTCTGATGTGAGGATTTTCAATTGCCTTTGGCAGTTTCGAATACCTACTACGCAGCGAATTTTTTTCTGCCAAAAACTAGTACTAAATTCGGGAACTATCGTATTGTACAAATTGATAAATACCCTCTGAACATGGCATGTTAGTCAGCCGAAACGTTTGTTTCTGTGGGCCGTACTATGGATGCCCGTGAGAAAGCAAGAGAATATGTGATCGATCACATAACCCTGAAACCTTTATTTAGATCGCGTGCGACTCAACTCGCCCTTATAAAAGCTAGATAATAGAACATGGAACTCTTTAACACCCATACCATTCAAAATTTCCAAATCTAATCAGACTTTAGGAGCCAGAATTCAGGCTATGGGCTGTGAAGCTTTCTTCGAAAGCCTGGTTTTAGGGTGCTTCTATTATAAAATCAGCTCTCTTGCCGGACGGAGATCAACACGACAACGGTAAGCACATCAGCAGCTGCTGCGAATCATACTTGTGTAAATTCATCAACGCATTGTTCCCCAGCCATGTCTTCAAATATTTGCAAACAGCACTCAATCAGCTGTAAGTTTGGAAAGAAGCGAGCCGAATGTAACATGCGTATTAAGGGTATATATGAATTTTGTGCTCGCCTTGTCCATCAGAATTCAATGGCCCTCTTCATGCAGAAGCTCGAGTCTGTAATCGAACCCTGGTCTATCCTCCTCGGTCAGACAAGACTATCGTGTGAGACCCCCAGCTCAGATCCAAGGGTTTTCAGCATTTTAAAAGGCTTGGATGCTGTGATTGAAAATGGGGATGATAGACTACTGTCCAGACTTGCGCAGGCGCATCTGGCTCGAGTGTTGGACATACTGGAGGCCCGTGTTGCTATGGAAAGACAAAACGGCCATCTTCACCGTCGAAATGGGTATCGGAACGCAAGTATTGTGCTCGATATATACATGAGTGCCCAGGACGTGGCATTACCCCGGCGAACCCTGATCGAACGCAAACGAGTGGCAAAGCGATGGAGCGAGCTGGCTGGAGCCTGGCCGCTTTTTCTTTTGGTATACTCCGAGGAAGCAGAGGAAATCATGTTCGTTTATTGCAACGTTAATTTATAGACATAAAAACTGCTAACTACCAGCACAGGCAGCACCGTAATTTACCTGACAACGCCATGATTCGCCTCATCGCCTCACGGGTTTTTGCGGAGTCGCCATCGCAGTTGTTTGAAACTTGTGAATATTGGACAGAAGCTGTGGAGGCTGCAGTCGTTTCAAACCGACCGATCGACAGCCAAGTCATGGGTGATTTCCGTAGATGTCAGACTGACGTTGAAGACGATATGGACACCGCTATGATAGAGTAGTTTTAGAGTAATGTTGAAGCAATACTAGTTTTCCACGCATGAATCCTGGACTGAGGCTCATTACGTACAGAGACGCCGTGCTGAGAGCGTATCGCGCAGTAGTACCGCGTGAACAATTCAATGCAAAGATGTTTAGCGCCCCGGTACAACCTGTTTGATCCACCTTGCGTATTCTCGTCCATTCGCCTTCCTTTTCTGACCTACAGCCAACAAAGCCTAGTAAAGTCGGCTGGTCGGGAGTTGGCTGTCACCAGAAACGCGGGCGCTCAGATATTGCCGCAAGCTCTTGGCCCACCTTTTTTTTAGCGTGAAGGTGTCGCCTGGAACGTGGCACCGCAGTGGCAGCCTGGAGATTGGATAGAGACCAGGTTCCTGGCAACACTGCTTGTTTCTGAAAATCGCAATCGGCACCAAATAGCAGAGAATTAAAATATTAGCATGCGCACATTACTTTTTGTAGGCTGTAAGTTAAGTTTTCAAATAGCTACACATTTCTATGATGGAGCACGGCTTCTCTTGTCCCCAAGGCGGTCACTTTTACGTCTGCGAAAATAATGCTACTGAATTTATAGGCTGTTGTACCATTAATCCCTGTGACGGAAGCGGAATATGCCCGAAAACAAACCTCACCCAAGCAAGCTTCGCTGCGGATTTATTCGAAAATATACCGTTTTAAAACTGTTCGGATCAGAAAGGCGTCGATGTGTGGTGGACATGTAAAAAGACCAATCTCCCTTTTTTTGGGTGCTGTTCTAGTAACCCATATTTATTTGGAGCTTGTGCCGCCAGCGACTTTATCCCTGCACGCCTCAGCGATAATAGGACCAGGGCTTCCGTATTCCTTAGCGCCATTACAAATATTACACTTTTAGCTATAGCCTTACCCAGTAATTTACCAGTAGTCTCTGTCGAATCCATTCCTGCTTACAGTATCCAGCCCGCTGTAATTGCCGCTATAATCGTTAGTGCAATCGCCCTGATCGTTAGTATCCTGGTAATAATTTGGATCCAATGTATTAAGAAAGTTAAACATGGCGATTTATCGTTATTGCAAAATTATTAAACTTCTTTAGGTACGTTGTTTCGGCGAATAAAATTGTTCCGTAAATGGTTCTAATATTATAGGTCGTAGGAGTTGTCGAACTTCCCCCTAATAACCACTATACCGGAAACCAGTGGGCATATTCGAACCAACGAAGCCAATTTGATTAGCAATAACGCCCAGCTAGTTGGAAGCTATACCGACCAGGTGTAAAAATTCCTTAAGGATAAGGGCCTGTAAGACTTTTCGTATGTTCAGGATCATTAGTATTGTTCCCAAACTTATTTTGGCTGGACGGATTTCCGATAGGGGCAGAATAATTGTATCGCGGGTAGGCGCAGGAATTATTTTGGGGTTTTCCAAGGCAGAAAGCCAATTTTGAAATCCATATATGTTACGAGAGGCGCCAAAGCAGCTGTTTTAAAATAGATTTTTTAAATCAAACTAGATTAGTTCCAGCGATAAACGCTATTGCGACCAACTGTCACGCTGTGCTTTCAAGCTTTTAATTCATGGTAAATAAATGTGGGACGGATTTTTTTTGTAGTAAAATTGTGACGAGCCCGATCCTTTATATTTTTTTTATAAGAAGTTTCGGCTTTTAAAATGTGCACCTTTA
>NW_022156728.1:0-21473 GCF_004355905.1 Pyricularia grisea | reverse complement strand
ATTGACTGGAGTGGGCTAGCACGATCTAGGGTATAGCGCTTTGAAGATATTATGCTCCCAATGCTGATTAAGCGTTAGAAATCCTGCGACGCATAGATATAGCTATTGTTTTGACGTTAATGCTGGATAAAAACAGCCTCATGGAATTCTTTACCACCTTCATTTACTGCTGTAGCCAACTGAATTCTCGATGTTGCTGGTTGGACATCGCTGCATATGCCTCGGAGTTTGATTAAATAGCACAAACAACGGGTATGTAGATATAACAGTGTCACCTTCGATTGTGCCACCCTGATGGCACAGAAGACTCGGACGCGGCGGCGAGTTGAAACTTTTCGAAAGCCAAGCTGAAATGGACAGCCACTGAATGGTTTGCAATTCGAAAATTCAGTGGTATAAATCAAGAGAGGGTGTAGACAAGAAGATGCGGTCGAGAAGATGCATGTGGAATGTATATGTCTGGGATCTCGCATGCACCCTCTGGACCGCATCCTCTTGTCTGCACCATGTCTGCATCCGCTCGAATACATAAGACTATTGCTTCCCTTGGAAAGAAAGTTGAGGATCTACATCTCATCAGGCTGTAATCACGTAGGGATTACTTGGGTGCAGGCCAATCAAACCAATTCGTATTCATGTTTTGATCAGTCACGCGTTTATGCAGGCTCTTAGCGTGCATTTGCAGTGACGACAAAAGGGTAATAAAGATCTTTAAGGAGCTTTTAGGCCTTCCAAGGAGCAATGAGGTACGAGCAACGATCAACCAAATAATGAACATGATCGCATTCTCTTTACGGGAACTCCTCACCAGGGAGGAAATGGTGTTCAGCTTTGCTGATATCTTGCATTTTCATGCACTATGTCGAAGAACTTTGACAAGAGCTTAGAGTTGTTGTTTTGGATGCGGCCTCGTCCCTTGGCGAAGTGTGCCTTTAAGCAATAGCGTTTCTCATTACGTTGCTTGAGCGGCCTCATGATAAACTCCCTACTTTCAAACAGGCATATTTCGCAAAGGTCATCTCAACCGGAACAACTGAAAAAAAGATAGATTTGGAAAATACCGAAGGCAAAGCGACGCCCACTGCTAAGGCATATAAAAGCGGAAGGGTGGACAGATGAGAGCGTAAGGTTGTTTAATTTATCCAGGGGTGCACGCTCTATAGAAATTCGAGGACTGATAAGTGCGTAGTCCACAATACCGCGCCTATAGTGCTCTTTGGCGTGCTAACCAGGGCAGCGAATGGCGTTAGACAGGCTCACCTTTTCTCTAAGCGCCAGCGTTGTCCGAAGCATCTGCTCTGCCTCCTCGTATTTTCCCTGCTTATAGAGCATTAGGGCTAGGTTATTAATGCTGATAAGTGTGTCCGGATTTTCTTGACCCAGCACCTTTTCACTAAGCTTTAATGTTGTCCGGCACATCTCCTCTGCCTCTTCGTATTTCCTCTGCCTATCGAGCATTAGGGCCAGGTTGTTCATAACGTTAAATATGCTCGGATTTTCTTGACCTAGAACCATTTTACTAAGAGCAAATGTTGTCCAATGTATATGCTCTGCCTCCTCGTATTTCCCCCGCTTATTAAGCACCGATTTCAGGTTTTCATAAGAGGGACCTTTTCTGAAATTGGTAAAGCAACAGATGGAAATTAAGGGGCCGCAAGCCAAAGCGCATCATACTTGGCGGAATCGATTGTGAGATTGAGGCCAAGAAACATCGTTGTAAAAGCTGTGGGGCAAGCTTTGCCAGCCATACACAGCGCCATCAGAAGTGAGTATCTGTATGCCTGACGACGATCGCACTCCAAGGAAGATGAAAATCACAAAAGGCCGGTATCTGATCAGGTAACCGCAGGTCACATGATAAAATATCTGAGTTCACCTGTCCAATATGCCAAAGGCAGGTAAAACGGAAGGAAAATTTCACGAGCCACGTCGAAAGACACGCTACACAAGGCGGTACCGGAAAGATAAGGTATGACTCACGTGCAGAGGAATACTTGCATTCCATCAAGAACGGGCAACCTGGCGAGAAGTTTTGTCGTGATTTAAACGGTGGCTACACCTACGTTAGTCAGTCGGGAAGTTTGGAAGGCTAAAGCATATCCGGGTCATATATCTAAGCTTTTGGGAATAGAATAGTCTTAATATTACGTCGTTTTGACCTTATTGATTTGAGCTTGGCCTACCAACTGCCGTTTTCCCCCCAAGCAGCTCTGACTGGCTCAGAATCAAGGCAAAGTTATACTAGCTGAAAATCTTTATTCACCGGCGCATTCGCACAAGGGATGCCTCTATATAGTTTTGCTGCTTCTCCGGTAGCAGCTCCACAGGTGCCTGCAACAGTAGTTGTTGCGTGTCCTCCTCGATTCCCCCGGCTCTGCAAAGAAGCACGATGTCTGCAAAGGGAACATAAGGTTGTTTTTGATGTTTGGGACTTTGCAGTGCGAGTTCAGTTTTACCCGAATATAATCACGCTTCCTTCTGCTCAGATTACCCGCACTACAAATTTGAGTAGCATTCAAGCTGAATCTGGGCCCATGGACACCCTTTGCCGCCGAGTAACGACGAATTTGTGTCCGTTATCTTGCCGAACGTCCCGAGCGCTCAGATGTATATCATTGGCCTGGATTCGGGAGCGGATTGCGGTCTTGTTGTTTCCGGTTAATGATACAACCTATGCACTCGAAATGGGACGGTTAAGTGCCGCAGAATTCTTCCAGGCTTGTGGTGGGTACTGATGCCAAATCAAAGTCGGCCAGCTTGACAAAGATTCACGCCGGATAATCATCACATTCGCAGGTTTGATGTCTCGATGTGTGACTCCACTCTGATGGAGAAAAGCCACGGCTTGGAGCAACTGGTTGAAGAGATCTTTAACCTCGCGATTTCTGATGGGGCATAGGCGATGTGCATGGCAGCATGACTGCTGAACAGATTGAGTATTATCAACAGAAGGTCGACAACTGGTGGCATGGCACATTGCCCATGAGCCAGACTGTGGATGATGCCGTGGCTCAAGCCAACAGGGAAAAGCCATGTACTAGCGAATTCTGACAAACGCGGCAAAGTGCTCCACATACCCCACCTTTAGGATGTGCGCATACATCCTAGATACAAATGGTCCCACCAACCAACCTACGACTGAAAAGCAATAGACGACGTCTCATACGCCCGCTAGCCTTGATATCATCAAGCTGAGCTGATGTCAGTGCGACTAAAAGGAAAAGAAAGTAAAAGAAAAGCAAAGAAAGGAAAAGAAAAGACTTTTGGAGACTTTTATCACCGGCTGCGGTCTGTCACTTCTGAAATCATTTCTGTCGTTGTCGCTTTCGATTAACAAACAATAAGCATTGCAGCAATGCAGACACAATTCGTTATTGACAGTTGGACCACCAGCACCAGGGATAACGAATGCACAATAATCGTGCGCTCTTCTGGAGCTGTTTTCTATCTTCAGTGGATACCCGCTGAGTTGGAAGCAGAGCCAATTCTTCTTGCAGACTTTTACAAGTCGCTCAAGATATTGAAAACCAATGAACACAAAGACGACGGTGGTGACGAAGGCTACGATGTGAGAAAGGCTGAGGCAGAAAAGCTTGCACAACCATTCAACGAAATTATCTCAGCGCTCGCCCCAGACCCACCAATGCCACCAATCACATTGCATCAATGGCTTAACCCTGAGTGGTTTCTATTGATTGCCACTGCAGATGAAGGCAAGATTCGACCAAGGAGAGACTACGAAAATCCTTACCTGCCTCCCGGAGAATATCGGCAATCGAGATTATGGAAGAGCCTTGATTTGGACAAGTGGGTGCCAAATTGGTACTTAGCACGTGACGTCCAAATAATTTCGACCAATCCCGGCGAAAATCCGCTTTTATCTCCTCCATCCAAGGTTTTTGTTCAAGGAGATGTTGTTTGCCATTTCAAAGGCTTTGAACGCGGATTCCCGGCAGTTTTTCGTGAGCTCAGAACTTTCCGCAAAATTTCGGACGCTTTAGCAACCGGTCAAATCCCATCTGATATGCGCATTTGTCGCCTCCAAGGTGTCGTGTGCGATGTCGATGTCGACACTCCTGACCAAACACGAATTACTGGTTTGCTCTTGGTGTACATTGAGCCCAAAATCACTCCCGCACCCAGCACCTTGATGAATATCGCCAGGTCAACCAACCAGGAAACTCGCAAGCGCTGGGCCAAAGAACTGGGAACGACCGTTCAAACCCTTCACAAGGCTGGGATACAATGGGGAGATGCAAAACCTGACAACATATTGGTTGATAAGAATGATGACTTGTGGTTGATTGACTTTGACGGCGGCTACACTCACACTTGGGTTAGTCACGATAACTGTGAAACAGAGGAAGGTGACCTTGAAGGGTTGGATAAGATTCAAGTTTGGCTTTGTAACATGGGTTGAAGATGTATTCCAGAGGCGGACAGAGGCGACCAACTAAAAAGGGGCCAGCGGCAGACTTCAATTTTGCATTACCATGACACAAAGTCGCTTGTGCTATAATGAAAAGATTTCAAGGCCTGAAGTAATTTGATATTAGCCAATGTGTGACTATCAATTTTGCCTTAATATGTGCGGTCTATTAACTTGTGTACTTCTCACGGTAACATAACAAATTGCTATTCTGAACGTTGTCTTTGATATTTTACTATTTAAAATGATAGAATCCTACCGTTTGTCATACTACTCGTGATATGAAAACAATGCGTGGGTTTCCTTTGGCAGGCTCAAGCCTAAGGAACGTGAAGCAAATGAGTGTGACTTGCTTGTTAGGTCAAGTTTCTGATTAAAAAGTGTGGCAAAGCGAGAAAGTGATGAAAAGGCATGTGGCAAGGTGGGTTCGAGAGTGCTTGTGTAGTGTCTTTGACCTGGGGCTGATTGCGTTCGCTGTAGGTGCACGGGACAACCATATTCGGCTAATAGTCCTCATATCGCGGTTGGTGATTAATATCCTCCTGACTAGAGTTATTTGAAATTATCAGCCTACGTTCAACCCTAAAAATGGAAGAATAAAAATATGACTTACGAGACAACTGATCGAAATTTTCGACAGATTGAGTGTTCGCAGAAGCAAGTATCATACACATTGCCAAGTTCATCTGCTCCATCAATTTGGGTTTGACACTGGCAGCAGTACCAGCCATATTGTTTGAGATACCACTTCTTGCATTTCGTGGTCTGACAATACCCCCCAGTGTTGGCCCGAGTTGTTGGAGGGTCTAGGCAAGGAAGAAGTTTGCCGGTTCTTGCATTGTGGCGATTTGCTTGTACGGCTTCTGGGCAGTCTTCGGGGTCTTTAGGGTGCAACACGGAGGGTTCTTTGGTATGACCACAATCAAATAGATTGGTAACTTTTTGACACATGCTGATCGTACCAACAGGATAATGATGGGTTTGGTGTATTGATATGCCGACTCTTCAAAGTATTCTGTGAAGGTACTATGAAGGTGCCTGAAGAATCCAAGAGTTTTGGAAAGGGTATATTAAGCTTTTAAAGGCAAAGACTTATCGTCCTCGTGATGGTATCTCTCAGAGGTGGGACTTTTGCTGTCAATGTTTGCACTCCTAATTTTCGTTTCGACATCTGGTCCGTATCGAGCTGTGGTTGTGTGGCGCCAAAATGCTCGCCTGGTAACCCCCTTTCCGTTTTCTGTTTCTCTGTCCATCTGTAACCTCCATGACTAACTTGACCGTAACCACGTCTCTACCGCTCGTGCTTCCGCTTGCTGCTTGCAGTCGGGAAAACTTGTAATTATTATCTCCAACCAATATTGGTCCCCGCTAGATGGGAAGGATCCGGGCGAGAGGGTGCAACCCCTCTCGCACCCTCTTGCCCACACCCATGGCTCGCAGGAACCGGGGATAACCAGCGGCCGGAGATGATCGTATCTGTTTGGATTGTGGCGGAGACGGCATACAGGCTAATATGCCCGGCGTTAAGGTCGTCCGAAGACTCGTATGTGTGATTACCTCATGAGCGAGTATGGGTGTAGCCGACGTGAAGAAGCTGGCATCCGGCTGTCGTTAGTTCCCAAGAGGTACTGTGACCCTCCAGGGAAGACTTTCCTCTGGAACGATTAGTACTGCTACTACGAAGAGTGACTGCGTCCACGCCCCAAAGTCCAGAACCTCCATACCATTTTAACCCCATGAATTCAGCACCCATGGTCACATTGTGCAGCTCCAAAGCAGCCGTGAAAAAGAACATCTCATGACCGGGTACATGCTCCCTGTTCACTCAGTCGATAGACAACCAAAATAACGCGCCACCCGCAAGCAACACAAATCATGCCCAATCGATTTGAAAAACGAACGGTAAACAAGGAGGCCTCCACAAAGGAGAAACTGTGTAACTCACAAGTCCCGTGATAGACGCAGTCCAGGCCCCCTCTCTCTCCTAAAATGATCCACTTTAAATAATTGCCTCCTCCTCTACGCGTGTTAAGTGCTGTTCTATGTATCCAAACAAACTCGTCGATCAGTCGCGTCTTATGGGTTGGTCGTTCTCGTCTTTGTCTTGAGAGGTAAGGATAGTGGGGGCGTCGTCGTGAACGCCAGTGCTTTTCTGAACTTCGCAAGAAACGAAAACGTCAGTGTATTGTTTATTCCTGGACGGATCTTCCGAAACTATACATGCAATCAGGTTGCCTGAGCAATTATCTCCCCACCTCGTTATCCCATCGGTGCAAGTATCCCCAAGGTCTGCTCCTCAGCGCAACTTTTGACATGAACGAGCCACGCCCGCGAGCAAACCATTAGGCGAGACATGTTATATTCGGGATCTTAGTGTTTCACGTGCTTGGTCTCCCGTACCTTTGTATGGTCACACATGTCGATTAATTTTGAGCTGGACTACCTGCTGAGCTGTGATAGGAAAACCCAAGACGTGCTGATGCTGTTTTTGCTTCAACTGCAATCACATTCCCGGCTGCTGGTATGAGATTGGTACTGAAAACTGACGCAGGCATCCTGCTCTATCACCACGTATTTGTCGCCAGTCTAGTTGCAGGATGACTGGCACCCCAACCTCCTGTCCTTGCATCCATTAAGCCGCCACGGTAATAAGATGATGTCTCGCGAGAGCGGTGTCATATGGTGGGTCTTGGAACGTTACACAAGAGGATTCCCTCGCCTCTTTTTCCTGATATTCCTTGCTCGGGTGGGTTTAAAATGGTTGTGGATGGGGTGTATGCCTTCTATTCTCGATTATTGGAGCACCTCGCTGGAGTCGTAAATCTATAGATTCCCATGTCACACGGGACAATGGCGAGAACTAAACGGTACTTACTAATTAGTGGGAGTTTAGAAAGATCGAACCGTCTCGTGAAGAACATTGCTAGGATTTCAGGACGAATTTTCGGTTGAGGAGAATTAGGATTGCTTTAGCTTTACCTCCCGTAATTTGCCTTAAACGATCTTTTTAGGACACCAGCTTCGTCAACCGCAAGACACAGAAAGAATGCGCAACCCAATCGCAATCATGTGATAGTTTCATCTCGCTGCATATTGTAGTATCACCGTGAAGCCAATTACACGGCGACAAGGGGATGTATCCCAGTTAAAGTGTCCTGCACGCAGGACACTTTGTATGAGTACGGAACAGTATATTGTGCCATATGTACTGTTCGGCAGAATAGTTGATGGGTTGTGTGCCCAGAATGTACATACATCGCACCGATTTAAGGGCGGGGTAGCAGGGCTTGTCGCTTATTTACGAAAGGACCGGGGGTGGGTAGTCGTCCTATACTCTGTTTATTTGCAGAACTTTATTTGGTTTTTTTTTCCCATTTTTTCCGATGCTAAAAAGTCGTTCTGGGCTTTACGTCCTCCCATTATTGAAGAATTTTGACTATGGACGTTAAGGACGAAGCCAATGACGCCGCTTTAGCGAATATATTATTCACCGGAGCGGTGGAGCGATTTTAAAATTTAGTTTCGATTTGGAGAAATTATATTTCGGAAGCCCCCCAATTTAACCTCCACGAACTGACACCGACCGATTAAGTTATTGCATTTACCAAAATCGCTATCCAAATTGGCGATACAATACCTATTCGAAAACTTTTGCGTATATTAGCCTACCTTAAAGTTAATAGGCAATTGCAATCACAGAAGTGCAAGAAGCGCAAGAATATAAAGGTTGAGTTGCTTAATGCGGCGTACCATCGTCTCGAAAGCCCGAAAATTACGTATAAGACTTTCAAAAACAATCTAAGTGAAGCCTCAAAATTTCACCAATATCTCGGGGCCCTCATAGTTTTCCTCCCGTTTGGCGAGGCCAAGGTCACAAAATTGAACTCGAAGGGCGTTAAGAAGTACCTTAAAGCCCACACTCAATATCAGGATCTGTCGCAAACAGGGCAAGAGTTTCTTAAATCGATCTTCACGGGTGATGCATTTGCCAAAAGGATTTGGGAAATCCACCCTTTCAGCCAAAGTTTACCTTTGGAGCATCAAGTCGCCCTCCTTAAAATCAAGTCTTCAGATCCTCTGCCTGGCAACTATCGAGTTGATCAACGTGGACATGTCGTCCTTTCGAGCCCGCTTCCAAAACCATCGTCCTTCCCTACCAAGGTACCGAACGCAGACTGCACAAAAGCAACCTCACAACCATGTTTACCATTCTCGCCCATATTGTTCGTATCACCATTCAACTTGCAAAACAAAGACAACACCGAGGCAGGCGGAATCGAAGCGTCCCCACACCCATCTCTTCTAGCGCCCTCCGATTTCCCACCACTGCCTTCATCGTCATCTCCTTGGTCACTGCCGGCAACACCAGCCTTATCCAACCCTCTCCCTCTCCGGTCATCATCAACCTTGGTGGTTCCGACCTCCTGGCTAACCGACAATGTCATCGATAAATATATGGGTGACCTCGCCAAAAAGCACGGCTTCTGTTTCTTCAACAGCTGTTTCTTCAATCAGGAAAGGCCCATTAACAAAAAGTGGAAGGCCGAACATGGTAATCCCTTAACAAATCTAATAATAATCCCTATCAACCACAATCATCACTGGTACCTAATGGTCATGTACAAGCCATCCAACTCTTTAGTTGACACCGATCGAACCGTCTGCTTTCTTAATTCCTGGGAGAGCGTGGCCTCGTACGCCCAAAATTTCGAACGTTGGCTCGCATATCTCAACGATCTTGGGTGGAAAGGTCGGGTAGAGGAAACTCAAATACAAGTTCCCCAGCAGACCAATGGTTCCGACTGTGGAGTTTATGTCCTGGCATTCGCTAAAACGATTGCAGACAACTACAGCGCGTTTTTGTCTAGCCCTAGTAACCTTCTCCAGGACTTCTGGAACTTCGACGCGCGAGAGTTTCGCAAAACCATAACAGCCGCCGCCATTAGTGGGCCTGTTAACAACCGAGTCGTTGCTTCCAACAGAGGGATAGACAACCATAACGACACTATCATCAACTCAAGCGAGAATTTCCGCATCGCCGACCTCTCAACTCTTCCATATCCCTACCAGGGGGGCAAACGAAAAAATGGCTCATCAGCAACTGCTCGGAACGTATCTTCCTCACTATCGCCAGCAGACTCATTATGGGACTCATCAGAAGGGGTCGTGGTGGAGAGAGCACAATGCGCTCCCTTAAGGGTAAAACGACGAAAAATATTGTTACCAACCACAAGAGCGTACAACGACGGGGTCATGACTACTAATGTGTAAATGTAAAGAACCTCCAGCTAACAGTGATACTGTTGACAATTTGTTATGGACATTGCTGAGACAGAAGACAGGGTGACTGTGCTAAGAAAAGGTCTCGCGACAGTTGGCGATGAAATTACAATGGCTGAAACCGAGACTGCTCCCCTGAACGTCTCTTTGTCATTGTCCCCAACAGAACTATTTTCCAATCCGGGAGCATCCATAAACAAAATAGCAGTAAGCCGCCATTCCCCCGTTATATAATTCTGTCTGATTCGCTCCTATAATCATGCAGACCGGATTGCACCGAAAAAGATTAACGCTACAAGCAACAACCCCCGCGTCGAAAACCAAAGGCGTGGCTCGTCAGCCTTTGCTTCCTTGAACGCCTCTTCTCTGTCGTCACCAGCAAAGCTATTCCAGGACTCATTAAACGAGGGTGCGGTGATGAAAGCACAGCCCGCTCCCACTAAACGACCTTTGTCAGCCGAAGACCAAAGAGCTGATAACGATGTGGCTATGACCGAGGGGTAAATAAGGAGAAATTTTGATTCACAAACATACATTACTAACATTTTTGATATGAAAAGTGCTAATACGGATAAGAGGAATGTGCCTAGCAGATGCCCTACTATCGATGTGACGACAGATGGTGTGGACGACGTGTTAATACCTATTAACTGGTCGCTAATATCTCCTGCACCTTCACCACTAAAATCTACGTCAACCTCCATATCAGAATTGCCATCTACCCAAATTCATTCAACCGATATGGCGAAAAAAAAAGTCCAAACCATACTTGGTAAATTGTTATCTTCTCTCAAAGTGCGTAGCAGTTAATTAACATGGTATTAAAATGCAATGAGTTGCCTTCAAACTTGCAATTGGCACTTCGCGAGCGATTCTCAATTCACAACCTTCCAAGAATGGCTTGAAAAACACCATACCCAACCCAACCTCCAAAACGTCAGTGGCTGGGCTCCAATAATGATGTTCAGGAATTTCCCCTATGAGCTCGAGACGGTGGCCGGTGACGAACAAGCTCCCTACAGCATGCAAACTAGCGATAAGGCCTATCCAGGTTTAATCGACGCGGTGGACAGGCTTCATACGGATGGATACTTACATTGGAACGACAGCTTTGCCGCTAAAGCTTTAAAAACTATCCAAAAATTAGATAACTTCGCCCAGGGACTCGGCATCCTTCGTTCTATATTAGCAAGCACGCAGCTGCGAGAATTTCTCAGGAAGTGGTTTGCGCCAAACGAAAGACCGTACATAATAGGACATTGCTTTTATTATAGCGATATTGGAACAGGGGGACTTTCAATCTTTCTTCGACGTAACATTGGTCAAAGCGATCGTTTTTTGGATTTACATTTACTCACTGCGAATGCAAGCGTCCGGTATTTTGTCGGGTCCCATGGAGTAGATTGGACTCCGACAAAGGAGACGCTTCTGTTCAAAAATAATCAATCGGCGCTTAAACAGTACCCAAATAAACGAATGTCAGATAGTTTGTAAGTAAACCAAACTGTGAATTTCGATCCGGTGTAATTTTCAACTAACTAATAGCTCCTCTAGCGCGCTATTCGATCCCAGTCTTAACCACCAAATCGAAACTGGTGTAGCCCTAACTATTATAATTGGCCTGCCACAAACGTTCGTGGGGTTTCCGCAGTTAAAGCTGAATAATCCATATGTAAAAGGAATTGTCGAGGCGATGAGAAAGGATATTAAGATTGGCTGGAACTTGGAAATGGAATCCGATCCCAAAAACACTGTTAAATGTCTGAGATCCGACTCAAGTTAGTATATCTCAAATATAAGAATTCAATATAAAGCTTACTCCGATTTAGAGCTTGTTATTTCCCACAATTTGGACAATCCCCCCTCATCCCTTTCCCTCCACAGTTCGGGCAGGTGTTTCCCATAGTATTAACAAGGTGCGATAAAGATGGAAAATCGATTAAAAAGGTAGAATATTCGTTGAAATGGGGAAGTTGCTTCGTAATAAAAATGCCTGGAACGAAACCAAGGAAATGGGGCAGGAGAATGGAGGAAAATGAGCAGCTTCAAAAAAATACCTAGAAGGGAGGTGGGATAATATGCTCTACAAGAATTAGTGGCATGTGAGCGCAAAAATGCCTCGCGCTAGCCATATGGGGTATGTGGGGTAGAAACACACGCAACTTTGACGGACCACATCGTCCGTCCGCTTCTTTCACTTTCATGGATTAATTATCATTAAACGAGAAAGCACTCGTCGTCGAAATTATTCTCAGCCCGCTCAAAACTATCGCCCTCAAATGCTCCCTGGTTATCACTCGACCCTGAAGGTCGCCTCGATATTCAAATCCACTAGGATTTCAAATATATTCAAAGATTCACTTTCTTGGTTTCGAATTGGTTCCTCCTTCCACGCTAATCCAGGGATCACGTGCATATCCCATCATAACAGCTGTTGTAATACAAAAATGACAAATTGTGCCGTTACTTGGGGTTAGTTTTGCGCCATCCGTCAGCTTGGCTTCAGAATGGCATCGAGTAGCACCCCATTAGACAACAGTTCAATACGAATACGGTACTCTCCCTAGTTCCTTTCTCTCCTTACGGGAAGCATAAGGCATTCCTTATTCCCAATCACTTTCGGTTTTAACTGGGGTTAGAAACAAATAAATTTAAAGGCGGTAAAGAATGATTTTGCCATTGCAGAGGGCGTTGGATGGTGCGGCAATAATATGCAAAAATTCTATATGCTTTGTAAAGAATTTCTTAAATTTCAGTGGCTCGATAAACTTTTTAAGATGATCGTTTTTGTGCAAAAAGGCGAGAGTGATCAGGTTACTATATTGACCCTAATTGTTAGCACACAACCTCGATATCCCTAAGCCTCGTGCGATGCAGTACGTAAATTTAAACGCCTTTCGGCTAAAATAGTTGCCCCATTTTTTAGTGTGAAGCGGTGGTGTGGATCCACAAGGCGCCCCAATGAGCAGCCTAATTTCGATACCGCCCGGGGTGAGCATATGCAAATTAAAGTTTTAATTCTTCCTAATCCCCGATGTCGAAAAACCCCGTATCGGAACAGTCCTTTTACCCATGGGCTTTCACCAATTTACAGGGGGCGACTTAGTATGGTTGAAAACACTTAACCAAAACGGATCAAAATCTTATTAAGCCGTAATATGCTTTTCCAATATAAAAAAAGGAAGTAATGTACCACCGCCAACCCTTTATTCTTGCAAAGTATCTACGTAAGTAGCCTAATTTCACTGACAAACTGCGACTTAACGATCGATATGGAAGGTCCACAATTTGAATTGTAACCTTTGGATTTTATGGCAGTTCAGACCACCGTCCATCCCTTAATGAGCCTGTGATAAACAGGCCACCCTAGGTATCACACGCTCTTAGGAGTTTAAAAAAGCGTTGAGAAGGTAGTAAAAACAATAATTTCACTCCATGAACCGGCCGAACAAATTTCCGGGAAGATCATTACGTCCAGGGCTTGGCCATCTATTAGGGATGTATCCTTTTATAACGAAATATCCTTCCCTTTTATTTTTTTTAATTTGCTTCTTTTTCCAATAATCTTTAAAATGGAACCCCAAAGCAGTGTAATGCCCATAGGGGTATTTTTTTTTTGTACCATTTTATTTATTTTTATAATGTTTTTCAACGTTCTGGCCAGGCTATACATTCGCTCCAAAAAATCCCAGGAAATTCGAGTTTTTTTGTTTATTTGCGTCTGTGATTGGCTTTTCGTCACGAGCGCCGCACTAATGATCACGCAGACGGTATTGGTTTGTTAGGAGTGGAATTATCGAGCTGCGGGTTTAAATTCTGAATTTATCCTACAAGTAGGTAGCCCCTGATTTTTTTTGGGCAATAAGCTTTAATATTTTTAAGCTTTAATTCGATATTGCTCTCCTCGGCGTATTTGCAACTGCCTGGACAAAAGCCTCGGTGTGCCTTGTTATTATACGATTTAACATGGTGTCCGGCAATATTTCTTTGTTTTTTTTTTCAATCCTCCCTGTTTCGACTGTTTGGTTCACTATTTATCGTTTGTCCTTCTAGTTTTTGTTTTTCTGGTTGCGGTCGTAACAACCGTTGCATGGCCGGTCCTATATCACCTTTCGAAGCTATCTTCGGAGACCGTTGGCAAGCTCTATCTCGCGTACGGAATATCAAATGCCCTAACAGAAGCATTGATTATCATTGGCCTGGGCTTTACGGTGCGCTCCGCTCTTTCACACAACAATATTGGAGCGCTGTTGGGGTCCAGAGTATCCGACAATATTTCGATCGTCATTATCTGCCTTCCGATGATCGTTAAGTTTATTGGGGAGAACGGACAGAATAACAACATCCAGGATCCGCGGGCTAATAGTACGGGTCATCTTCGCAATTTTCAATTTTTGTCGACATTAAGCAGTAATCGCCAAAACCAAAATGTTGAACTGAGTCCCGTCGAAAATATTATGAAAGTCTGAACCCGCGGATTTTACTATGGTTCGGCCACAAATATAGGTTTTTGGCTTTTGATAAGGAGGATTGATAACTTATTTATGTACATTATAATTAAAATATCTTGTTCATTATGTCCTAAACCTATTGGGTCTTCCTAAAATTGTGCTTGTGTATTCGTTGATGTTGGATAAAATTTACGTTATCAGCCCAAACCTGGCCATTACGTGGTTTGCTCCATTGTGGATTGGATGCGGTTACCATACCCCTTGCATTTGAATTGGAGCTTAGCGCATTTGACCGATGTTCTGGAGTCCCCGCTGTTACTATTGTCACCAGTCGTTTAATCGGTTTTGCAAACTCGACACTGTCGAGAAACGGTGCCAAAAATGCCCTCATTTCCATTCCGACATTCTTGCAAGAGAGATCCAGGGCCGAAAATCAGAAGGCCTCAAATTTGAATCCAGGAATCTAATCCGGGATTCCGCTGCCGCAAGTTCTACAACTGGACCAAAAAAAGAAGAAAAAAACCTTGGAACTTGTCACCGCATCCTTTTTTTCTTTTCTTTTATTTTTTCCCTTTCTTCTTTTTCTCTTTTTCTTTTTGTTGGTAAAATGCTTCAAATGCTACCAGCTGAAATTCTCACACAAATAGCATTCCAATTGCCATCGCGCAATGATGTTCGCCGCTTCCGCCTAGTGAATTCTGCATTTGCAGCGGCCTCTTTTTCGGCGCTTTTCCGCTCCATACAAGTCATCAACACCATGGAATGCTTTGAAAAGCTCCAAAACCTGGCGAAATCTCCAAGCGGTTCCCTAGGTGTGGCCAAACATATAACGCTTTATCACGGAGTGTGGCCAGAAATATCGTCCAAGGAACACAAGGCGAGACGATTAGCCACGCGAGACACCTCGTCTAGTTAATATATACTGTCACATGCTGATGAGCAAGATATCCGTGTCGTCAGCGGAGTGGGCTAACAAGCGTCTTGTATATTCTTGCAAAGGTGGAAAGTTCTCCCGGTCAACCCTCTTTTATCAACTCCGTCCTGCTGTTGAGATCCAATGAACTCCTACTATCACGTCACAGACAATTCAACCCACCGAAAATCCTGCGGCACTATGATATCAAAAATGCGGGACTCAACGAAAAAGCGGGCTGTTATTCACCGTGACGCTGATTCAAAACCAACAACTGCGGCTCAACCAAGAAGATGCGCAAGGCGCCAGTCAGCTGTTTATAAAAAGCCGGAACCAGGCTCACTTTACAACATAATTCACAGCAAGGCTCGAATCGGACTTGACGTCCGTCCACTCCTTTGGACAGATCTCCATAGCACACTACTCAGTGTTCATTTCAGTTATGAAGGACTTGCCAGCTTCCCAGCCCCCAGAATTCATAGTTATGTACCATTTCGGCCACCCAAGCTAACGGATATGGCCAAAAGGTTATTCCGCGAGGTCAGCACATTTGCGGACAGAAAATCTCCGTCACCGGCAAAAACACACGCTCTGAGAGAATTGATGAGCGGCTTCTTCCCAAGCATGTCTTCTGCCATGGCTGATGAGGAACTCAAGCTACGCTTTGGGAAGAGCTCTTACCAGAAAGCTGTTATGCTTTCCATGGTATGGAACAAGGGGAGTCTGCGTTCACAATCGATTGAATTCGCCGCCGCGCGCCCCGTATCTTCTTCGCCTCGAAAATCAAAATCGAGCGAAGCCAACCTCAGTAGCGCGCCATTGCTTGCCTTCGTGGACCGGGAGTATCCTCCTCGGGCTCGGAAAACCCTGTTCCGGGTACCGCCAGGTCCTTTGGACGACAGCTACAGAAGCTCACCTGTTTTGAACCTTATTCAATTGCGTTTAAAAGGGCTTGTACCTGCTGATACCGACCAGTATGCGTATCTGGTAGTGGTTCTTATCCCCATGGCACAACAACAGCTTTATGGGAATGATGGGCGTCGGCGGTTTAAATTATCTCCACCCGCCAACGAGGCTCTATCTTCCGATTTAAGTAAGCAGTCATGTTTAACCATGAACTCCATTTACGATATCCAAGTACGTGTTTTCAAGTTTGACGCGGCCGAAAACAATCTTGTTATCTATACTGGAACTATTGGTGCAGACTTCCTAGAGGGTTTTGCAAATCCGGCAAGGACTCTTCACAGAAAGCCAGGCGGAGCTTCTTCAATGCGCATCGATTACACGCGTGTGCCCATATGGCCCTTCTATGGTCTCAAGGAGCGGCTAGCCAGTGCTTTGGGATCTGAAGTGACAGGCGAACGATTTGACGGCCCCGACTATGATTTTTATGGCGAAGAGCTGTCATCCAATGAAGCGGGATTGGTACGCAGACAAACAGACTCTGAACACTGCCTTGCTGCCTTGAATTCGCAAAAGCCACTTCAGAGAAGCCCGGATCGGTCAGGTAACAAAAGAACTTGGGCTTCAACCAGAACTCTTGAAGATTTACCCTGAACCTCTGCACCCAAACAAAAACGTAGAAGAGGTAGCGGTGCCATGGGGGTATGAGATGTTCCGGGAGCAATGTTGGATTTCATATTGAGCCCATTAGTTTAACCCTAATATATAAACAAATTCACCAAACTCCACCCAACCTGACATTGTATCAGCTTATTATCCATCTAAGTAGCGCACTAGGCTGGCGAAACTAACCCTCTGTTTCACTTGAAGATTGGAGCTGATGAGGCATCGTCCAACGCTGAAGATGAAAACGGCCCAGCTGCCACCACGGAAGCCAAAGAGGACGTGGTCGAGCCCTTGAAACATTTTAAAGAAGTTCACCACTTTGTCAAAAGCACAGATACGATTGTCCTTTCACGGCTGGGGGATCTGAACATACTTTCTTACGCCATCGTCAAGCTGAAGTTTCTGCTTGCGATGGCTGACTTGAAGGGCCCAGGCGGTGGCGAGCCCATAACGCCAGCAATGTCGCATCTTGAGGCATCTTTTCCTTGGCATCTACTCTATTCGTGCTTGAACTCTTTTTCAGCAGGCTTTAAAACCCCCGGTAAATACGAAACGTGCGAGTTTCCCCGCACGGCCGAGAGGAGGCCGTTCCCCGAGGACTGGGCGATGCGCGGGTTTGTGTGGGCACAGATGGCTTTGCCGGACGACTATTTCACCGTCAATGAAAGCATGGAGGAGGATAAGAGGACTTTTGAGACATCGTCGATGGGAGAGTAGCGTCGTGAAAGGTGTCTGTGGCTTGCGTACCAAATCGCACAGGTTGGGACATCGGAAGACGCCGAGAACAAGGGTAAGGAGGGTTGTTGGATTACGTACGATCCCGATACCAAAAAGATTCATCCAGCCACCAGGTAACGGCGCTCAGTTCTGTGCTAATATAATTTACCTGGTTTATACTGTTCACCTAAATCATCTGTCGATGATTGATGTAACTGACCGCTGGAAGAAGCGTCAGACCATTGGCGAAGATTTCAGCAAGAAGTCACTGCTTGGTAATACTGTAAGCGCATTGTAGGCTTGAAAATAACATTGAAGAGTCATCAATCTGCCGCAGAAGTTGCTTGTCCAAAGTTACATGCAGGTCAATAAATTCGCCAGTCATTCCTGTGCTCCCACCCATTGTCTATTTTGTGCTTTACCAATCATCTTTTCTTTGCTTCGACCCATCCTACCCATCGTCATTGTGCCAGAAAAACAGTCACAACATGGCAGAAGGGTATTTTAAAGAAGTAGCTGAGGAAAAGAAATTGCTAAAGAAAAAAAGTTTGCTCAAGTCCGAAAATGGCTTGACATGGCAAGCTCCAAGAAAAAGAGAGTCCAACATTTTAATACAATGGCCCCAATGCTCCTTAAATGGCAAAAGATTAATGAGTATTGGCACATCAATGATTGGCATCCTTACAGCGTCATTGCCTTGAGCGTTGAAACTAGATTTACCCTGAAATTCTAGCAATGTTCTTCACGAGACAGCTCGAGCTTCCTAAACTTCCACTAATTAGTACGTACTGTTCAATTCTCTTCATCGTCATTAACGGGCAGTATAATACTTTTTGTTTATCCTTGTCCCGTGTCACATGGGCTTTGGCGATCATGTTCCCATGTTCGTCGTATAACTCGAGAGAGGAGTGCGTGTTGGGGTCGCCTTGGCTTTTGTGCTCCATAGAACTGTGTTACAATTTGCTAAGCAAGGATCGAGTATTTGAAAGGGTGAATAGCTTGGCCACTGACGTGATAAGGGCGCTGGCAACTACCTGCTCCTGTTCTTTTGTCAGGAGCTTTTTGCCTTGCAATGCCGTCTGCACCCTTTCAGTTGTCTTCTCCAAGATTTTTGGGTCAATAGCGTCGACGAGACGACGATATCCCTTGTCTGTAACTTCCTCGGCTATATAAATGGCGATCGACTTCCCACGTCGACTCGTAGCTTCACGAAGCAAGCGACTCATAGCGCCAATGAATTAGGCGCGTATATGCAAATTATCGCTACAGGTTCGAATGTCAGAGAGTTGAGTGTGGTAACGTGCTCACTCGGTCGAGTTCGGCACTCCGATATGTTAGGTGCGCCGCGCCGTCCATTTTATAAGCAGCGTCGACTCAACTCCTTCTCGACCGCAAAATCTCTTGACGTCACTCTATCGCACCCAATAGTCGCATTCTGAGACTTAGAGAGCCCTGGAAAAGGTATTCGAAAGCGGTAAGCCGGGTACTTATAGCCGCTCACAGGCGTCTGAGGGTCCTCAGATGATCGATGATTGTCCAATTACAAACAGGCATACGTTAAAGAGACTGGGCGGTGTATGGAAGCAGCTGAGGCTGGAGATGCGGTGAGCTCTTGGAGGTTGAATCGAAAGGTGAATAGTTGGCAATGAATCAAACGGAAAGTGTAAGGGAGGGCATAGCGGAGACTGTCTGCGGACTCATATGTCTGTGATGTGATATTTAAGCAGTGATCATCATTCTAATCAGGGTTTCAATCTACTAACACTGCACCAGCCCAACGCCGGGAAGCCAGTGTTCCATATCGAAAGCCTTAGCGACGCGCCTCCATCAAACGAGAAGATTGTTTCACAAAATACAATTTGCCTTCCGAGCCTTGGCCCATCTCTCAAAACCTCTCTTCCCCTACAGATCCCCATCGGGTATGTATTGCGATAGTCGCAGTGTACTAATACAGAAGGTACAAATAAAAGATGGAGTACAGATTGTTACTCAGATTATCAACAGGGCCATAAAGAAGATTGATTTGAACAAGCTTCTCTGGCGATGAAGTGTTATTTCCATTGTGCTCTTTTGGTTGCCACTCTTTGAATGTACTTCCGGCATTTGAGACACCTTGAAACACCCAGCCTTTCCCTGTGGCAAAGCAAAAACCTGCTCGCCCACGCCCAAGGGAATTAATAGAATGGCTACCAACGCGAAAAGAAGCGAGAACTACGTACCACAGGACCCCAGTGCTTTCTTGCCTCCGTGACCTTCCGCCAGGGGCACAAAACAAAGGATTTCCTACGAATACGCAGACTGCTGTAGCCAGGGCATAACGCAAATGCCGCGCTTCACAACGCAAGGAAAACTGTTCATCATACCGGCCGCCTCCATCTCAAAACAGATGCAGCGTTCCCAGGCATTCTTCACGAGCCGGTCGCGTGCACAGGTGTCTTTGATGAGCGCGTTTTCGAAGAGCTGGCGAGTCTGGGGGACTTCCTCTCCGAATTAACCGAGATAGGTATGGTTTTGGCCAAAAACACTCGGGAGCTTAACGCGGTGCAGATATCGAGGGAGGCGGGAATGAGAAAGGAAGCAAAGAAAAAATCTTGTGAGGAGAGCGAATTACTGTATGAGTCTGCTTATTTTCTTGTTGTTTCGGTACTTTGGACTTTCCCATGCACAAGAGATGCATTGTGCGCGACGTTTGCGGAACTATAGATGATAAGTGTTGAGACTTGTAAAGTTTTGGTCAAGGATCTCCTTTCCGTCTTTGACACAACTGATTTACGGGTTATAAGCACTCTATAACTAGGGCTGTATGAAATAGCAGAAGAGGTGTTGTCTCCGGCGATGACGGCGCGACCGGTTTCGAGTAGCTCGATGGCGATGGCCGGGCTTTTTTTTGAACAAAGGGCAACAGCGGCGGCGTCGGAAGATAGCCCTGAAATTTGAGAAAGGAGATGTCGTCTGTCGGAATTTGGCAAGGACCGAGTTGATAGAAGCGGGATAAGGTTAATGGCCTGTTCGGCAATTTCAAATGCCGATTTATCACTAGATATGTGTGGAATCGAGAGAAACCTACGCCCACCTTGGAGACGTACGTTTATGGCAGCATTGAGGTGCCCCAGAGAGGTGGCAAAGCTCTGTTTCGCTTCTTCGAGGTCTGCCAATGCTCCAGTTCTTGAGAATTTGTCATTCAGACGAATTCCAAGGTTGTTTAAACGCCCAGCCCGGTCTGGACTATTTATCGGAGTGGCTTCGACAGCTTCTCGGCCGACTTTGATGGCTTCCTCGAGGTCTGCCAATGCTTCAGTTCTTGAGAATCCGTCACCCAGATGAACTCCGACGTTGTTCAAAAGCCCAGCCTTGTGATGAAGTTTCACCATACCGCCGGCGATATTTTCCTGCTTCACTTCCTTTGCTTCCTCGGGGTTTACCATTCTGCTGTGACCCAAAATAACCTCCATCTCATTCAAAAATGCAGTGTTTTCCAACTGATTTGATGAAGTTGCATGGTCAGAGGCTTGGCTTTCGTCTTTATCCATTGACCACTACAGCCGTGCAGGCGAGCTGAAAACCTGCGTTTATGCGCGTGCCTGCACGAAAAGGGACCAATTAAGTCAAAGCAAATAAAATTTACATTATCGTGGCTGCTTACACTATCTTGGCACTGTTCTGTCAGCATATCACAAAGACGAATAGAACGCCTTCGCAGATCTGCAGCTATATTTGGATGGCCAGATGCACCAAGTGAAATGTAACCTTTACTCGACAACAGGAAGCTAAGGCGCTATGTAGCAAACCTCGCAGATGGAAGGTGTGGTAGTGTATGGTTGGCAGACTGGAATTCAGCCGTAACATAATGGTGTGCCTGTCTGCGGCCTTCCCAAATGGACTTTGCAAGCCGCCAATCCCTATGCTTGAACCACAAGCTCTTTTGGAGGTGAATTGGAGGAGAGATGAGGACCGACAAACCAAAATCACAATTGGCCCGAATACGCCGCATGCAAAATATTCGGCTTTTCCAATGATATAATCTGGACCAGTTTCCATTTCACGGAATTGTTTGTTTATGAGGTTGGAGCAAGTTCCTTGTTATTTTCATCAACATCCTCATTTTCCAAAAAAA
>NW_022156727.1:0-34705 GCF_004355905.1 Pyricularia grisea | reverse complement strand
TATTATTATTATTATTATTATTATTATTATTATTATTATTATTATTATTATTATTATTATTATTATTATTATTATTATTATTATTATTATTTAATTTTAGTTTCTCCAAACACTTGATCTTTACCTTTTCTTTATTATAAGCGTGTTTGATTGCAATTATATTTGTTACGGAATTAATAGCTCATAATATCTCTCGTTTTAATTATTAATTTATTTAATTTGCGGTAATAAAAGAATATTCGGTGAAAGTTTTTTCGTTATATTAAAATATATAGCCCGGCGTACTTACTTAATTATTAAATAATAATTATGTCTCAGGTAGTAAAGGTTAACAAACGTTAAATTATTAAATTAATATAATGGACCAAGTATACAAATATACACAACTTGTTTATTTTATTAATACCTGCTCGTTAACTTTATTCTAATTTGCATGTAAAAGTAATATTTTAAAGCCTGGCGAATTTTTATCGGTAAAATAAATAAATTTTAAAGATGTATATTAGTAATAAATAAAAGTGGTTTAAAATATTTACAGCAGATAAAACTAAATTTTTGTATAAAAACCTTAAAATGGAATATAAAAGTTTATTTCCCATTTTACCAACTTTTAAACTTGTTCCGTTGGCCAAATTGCATTATGTGTACTTTGATTTTTATTGCCAAGACAAAGAAATTTATCAAATATTAGAAAGAGTCATATATACAAAATAAATATTTCGGCGAAGGAATCCAAATACCTTACACTTTTTATTTCAAGTTTAAAATTAAGAATCGTCCGATTCGCGTCCAAATTGGTCTACCTTCAAATATCCTACTTATAAAAAGGACTAACATGGAAAATGTTTTTTCAAAGGTATAAAGCGTTCGGTGATATGTAGATTAGTATTGTCGGAAATTAATAATTTAAATCCGGGGAAAGAATCACCCGAATATAATTTACTTTCGACAAAACCTCGGTTACTCGGCTTTCCTTTATTCTTTAAATTTAGAAATTTCAAATTTGCTCCGCCCAGTTTATTAAATTAAAAAATCCGGAAAGATGTTATCCGTTTATAATGGTAGTAAACATTCGAGGAAAAACATATTTTATTTTAGTAAAGCTCGCCCGAATTAGGAGAATCCGGGGAATATTTTAAAGATTTAACGTCGTAAAGTGCACGGAAATTCCTCTATTTTTACTTGTCCAATATAATACTTTATATTACCGATTAAACACGCTCCTTATGTGGAATATAAATCAAAGCTAATTATTATACCTTCGGGAAAAGGAGTTTTAATAACCTTTTAAAGCACCCTGGTTAGAAAACTATAGTGTTAAATAAAGTTTAACTGTATATTAATCATGATTTTATCACGAATTGGGAGTTTAATTTTTAAAAGCTCTTAATAATTTACCCGGTTTTATATACACAAATAAAAGGAGCTGACATTATTCATTTTATTTTATTTCCGCATTTGCCTTAATTTGAAAATAAAGCGGATGGATATGAATTAATTAAAGCTTCAATATTTCAATAAAGATTTATTTCAAGTAATGTAATTAATCCCAAGTGTTTAATTAACGGGTCCTATATTTTCTTTTTTCTTAAAAGGAAATAAGAATATGAAACGACTATTAATATATTAAGGGCCACATTAAAGATCACCCACGATTTCTTAGCCAGCACCCTTTTTTAATCCACACAGCAAATGTCTGCACTGGGTACTTTTTGGGTGGGTTTTCGGCCAAATTGGACAGAATGCATGAATTAACGACAGCGGCCTGGACAATAGGAGTTAAACTTAAAATCAAGGGTTAAAATTAAGTTGGTTACCTGACTTAATTTAATTGGCAGAATTTTAAAGGGGTAAATGGTGCGGTAGGTGTTAGGTGGAAGGTGGTGAGTATTGCAGTAGGTGGGTGTAATAATGGTGTGGTTTGGGAGTTGGGAATAACTTCACATATTTTAATACCTCCAAATTATAAATTGCGCAAAAATATAATTCGCAATATTATTTGTACCATAATCCTTATCTTTTTCGGAAACTTTTTATATTAAAATTCCCAGTTACATAACTATTTTTATTATGCTTAGTTTTGATTTAAAATAAAAGCAGTAGAAAAGGTACGACGAAAAGTCTTATGCGAAGTGTTTTAACCGTCGTAATGTAGCAAGTTTAAACCATTATATTTAATATGCAGGGCCAAATTCCGAAGAGAATTTAATAGCGAAAAATATCCCGAGATTAACAAATAAAATACGAGGACATTTTAACTAGCGATAATATAAAGCAGAAAGAGTTACCGCGACGAGCGGTTAACGAACAATTAAATTTTATTTAATTCCGCCACTTAATATTGCGCTAAAGAATTATTAACAAAGAAACAGAATTAAAAATATGGATTGAATATATACGACTTTAAAACCAGAGGAATTTGGCCAAAGGAAAGCAAATTTAATATTACGACCAAAAGAATTGGATCGGGATTAAAGAAAATAAATGGGGTTACACCCCTTTTGATAATGTTTGTTGAAAAGAAAACAACGACCGACAAAATCAAGGTCATATGAATAGTAAGCTACGTATCCCCACGCAACGTTAAAAGGAAACGATTATTTTAATTAACAGGGGATTAAGCAAATTAAAATAAGGAAAAGATTTAAAGATTCAAAATAATAACAAAAACAATGACAATTAAAGTATAATTACACTAAGAACATTTATTACCATGTATATAAGTTTGACTTTAAACTTATCTCACCGTAATTAAAGTTTAATTTACTTTCATATTTATTTAAGCCCGATTATACCTTCACCCAACCTGTTAAAAGTATTTAATTACCCAGGTAAAGGTTAAATTCCTTTAACTGATTATATTTTACCATAAAGAGAAGTTACCCCGTTACCTTAATTATAACAATATGTCCGGCTTTGTTTAATATTTGTTTTAAACTTATCCCTCCGTTACCCAGATTATTAAGTTCCCGTTAGAAAGCTTCGTAATCGCATAAACCTCAAGTTGCCTTATTATTAAGTTTAAAATCAATCATTTTTTAAATTTGATTTTATTTTAATTTTATAACGTAAAATATATTACAGGCGTTTTACTTTTATTTTTATGTTTTTAAATAACACGGTACCGGGCAAAATTGCTTCGTCGGCAACGGTGTGCAAATTATGAATAATATTAGTTATATTTAAATTAAAATCATGCGATTTTGCCGTAATACGCGTTACGGCATAATTAATTTACCCCACTCGATTAATTGTAAGCAGGATTTTTAAATAAAAGCGCAATACTAATTATTTGGTTAAACCACGTGATTTAACTAATATTTAATTACAAATAATTAAAAATAAACTGGGGTTTTAAAAACCGTGAATAACGTGGATAATCCTGAAATTTATTTTTCAACACCGTTACATGTATAGAAGTTTACTTATTCACTGTTAATTTATCAAATAAATTTGAAAGTATTGATTCAATCCGCTGTAGCGAAATTAAATGGGTTGAATAATAAAATACCGGTTTAAATATACTTACATAATGCCGTTTACAACTCGTTTTTCAATAATTAAATATTAACACGTTTATTAATTATAAAAATACAATAATTAAACGGTAAACCAATTATTTTAACATTAGATTTAATATGTTAATTGAATATTTTCATACCAAAATAACCGGTAAAACCGTCGAAAAAGCCGTTTTTAAATCCGTATTTTGGCCCGTCGAAAGTCTGGTTCGATTTTAACCGCAAAGCGGGTTATAAAATCCAGTTTGGCGTTTAAATTATACCCAGCCCATTTTCCAGCGTTAAAAGTCCAATGAGCTTTACAGCAGCGGGTTTAAATTATAAATACCGGTTAAAATATCATATTCAAATAAATATTATTTTCACGTTAAAGAAATTAAATTTTAACTGTGTAAACACGATATTTCTAAATACATCCAAATCAAATCAATTATTAGTAGATTATTTCGTAATAATATAAAAGAACGGTAACGAATATTTAATTACGCTACCCACATTTACTAACGTATAAATTTCACGGCTTACCGGATCGATATAACGTGTTGTTTTGCATTTTATCTTCGTTACAATTAATCCCGGCACCCGGGCATCCCGTACATATATTTTAATACCGTATTCGTTATCGTTGTACACTATTAAAACCGTAATTCCAAATTTAGTTGCCCGGATAATAACACGGTAATACCAACCTCCTATATAATTAATTTATTATTTACATTAGCGAACGAATTTAAAAAATAAAATGGACAAGTTATGCGATATATATTTTAAAAACTTTATTTGTAACCGCGGTTAAGGATAAAAGCCGCCGAACGCGTTTAGTTACTGATTTTGACTTTTTTTACGTTTACAAGTTACGTATATACCGTTAAATGCTTACATACGGGTAACCATCACTATTTTAATATACCCGCAGCGTTTCTGGTTTTTATTTATTTTTCCGCGCGAAAACCAATTTAACGTGGCGGGACTTAATATTTTTAACGTATTGACGGGCAGCCAAAATAACGGGAACCTTTGGCGATTTTATATATTAATAGGAATGCGGTTAATATAATTATAATATTATTAAGCCTAATTGCACCTGCATGTAGTTGCTTTGCTAACGATTTTTGGGTTAAAAACCTGGTAGGGTGGCCCACGATTTTGTCGAAAATCACGATTTTGCAACCCCCTTTTTAAGGGGGCCCGCAACGCACAGCCTCCAAGTAATTAATTCCTGCACGTTATATTATAATAATCTCTATATTCTTTTCCCTTGTTATCCTATAGCTTCAAATTCTTATTTTTATTTTCAATAAACGCGATTATAATCACTATTTTAACACTCGCAACTTGATATTTTACTTAATATTTATTTAATTTTGTCTTATTTCTAAATCTTACTATATTATGTAATTTAATTATCATTTACGCGTTTTCCATAATATTTAACACGGCCGGTTAGCCTTTTAATATTAATTAAGGCGGTTAACATTTTTTCCCTTTGTTAAAGCCTTTTTATCTCGTTTAGAATAATAATAGTAAAAACCACGAGAATAAAACCTTTCCAATTTGCTATTATTCTTTTATTAACGTTAAAACAAAGTCCTTTTAAAGTAAATCTAGTAATTTTATAAAAAGAAATTGGGATCCTTTATATAAATTACAGTTATTATAACTGGTTATTTGACTGTTATTTAAGGTTTCAACGGCTAATGATCGGTGGATTATAAAAAGCTGCCACTAAAAGATTGCTTTTATATTATAATTGATAAAACCGTTAAAACGTAATGTTATTTAGCCGAGTTAATTTTAATTCGCGTTCTTATACAATTTGGTCTTTTGGTTAATTTACGTAGTTTATTATGTCAAGTATTATAAATATTTCAAAAGCTGGTCGACTTTAACTTTCTTTTCGCGGGGTTTTATTACCCGGCAAATTATTTGTTTTTAAAATTAGTTTCGGGCGTTTTAAAATACGTTCGGTATTTGCGCATGTGCGGCATTTAATATATTGGTGCTGTTTACATTATTACCGTTTATTAAAAGGCGGCGAAAAAACAACTTATTGCGAAGCGTGAAAATTTGCTTAGGATAAGGCGAAATAATAACAGTAAAAAAAGGAAACGCTGCCGAGCATACGGCTGTTTAAATCTAGGGGGTAAATAATAATAATTTAAATTTGGGAATCTGGGAATATTTTCAATGGTGGTATTATTAATATTATAATTATATTTATTAGATGGGATACTTTTATTATAGCGTATAGATAATAGGGCTAATATCCTTTTATTAGTTTTAATAATATGACCGCTTCCTTTTATAATATTTAAATATTATATTATTTAATCTTAGCTTTACTAATGGGAAATTTAATTTATATACTTTTTTTCAAAATATTATCTTTGCCGGAGAACGGTTTTTTGAAGTTTATAAATATAGGCCTTGTTAACTGTATTAAAACTTATTAAATGGCTTTAATTAGAAAGTACTTAGGCTTATTATATATTTTCAAGCTTTTAATTATATGTAAGACTTTTAACAAGTTTACAAATTTAATAATATTCCAACTTTACTATATTTATAAGCAATATTTTTTGTTTTTACATGGTTTACATATTAATATGGGGCTAATATCTTAAAGCTGGCTCCGGTACTATATCGGCTTAATTATAAAAAGCACACCTGGTTAAATATACGGAACACCCGCCGTATAAGTATATGTATTTAATTCTTTAATATAATAAACTTTCGTATTTTATATGCAAGTTTGTCCCTACGAAACTTTATTCTTATTAGCCATACATTAAAATATATTAATAAAATAAGGGTTTGACCAATATACTCTACGATTATAAAATAATTGGAGAAAATAATTAATATTTTCTTTAATTAAATATTAGATTTACAAGAGATGTTAGAAAACATGGCCGAAAACGGTCCCACCCTCCACCCGCCCGTTAAAAAATAACAAGATAATTTAAAAGTTATTATCGCAGAAAACATTACGGTTATTAGACTTTTATACCCGTGCCGCGGGCGCAAAATTTATGTAACACGATAAAATAAAATCTTTTAAATATACGCCGAAACTTTTATAAAACTGGTCCGCACTTCATAGTAATAAAAATGCCCTTGTTAGAGGTAAATAATTATTACATTTGCAAGGAAGGTTACCGTGACATCAATCCCATAAAACGTAGTGAGAAATCTTTTCCCCATATATGTATTACGTGTAATAGCAACGTTAATAACCCGGGAAGTTTAATTAATGATAATCAAGCTTGTTATCAAAATCTTTAAGTATAATAAAAATTTAAGATAAATAATAAACTTAACACTTTTTACAAAACGGGGGTGTTTTCAAAATTGTAATTTTAAACCGTTATTCAACCGAATATAATCAATTTTCAAAAACGCATAAAAGATATAAACATAAAAAACATTCCAGATGATACAATAAATAAACAAGCATCCCTTAAAGAAATTATTCACCAGAGCTACTAAGAATTACTAACAAAGATGAAAAGTTTACGAAACGAATAATATATAACAATATTTTAACAAAACTATGTTTTCAGAAATAAAGATTTAAATAAAATAATAATAAAAGCTTTGCTCTTGAAGTTACAAAGTTTACGTTAATAAATAATTAATATTTGCCCACCGTGTGTAAAACCCCGTCTGTTTATGTTGAAGAGAAGTAAACACGTCGAAAGCTCCGCAAACTTTAAAAAAAACAGATGTAAACTATTTTAAATTATTAAAGGCTTAAAGCAAATAACGCCGGAATAATGGGTTTAAACATGGTAAAAGTCGCCTCCCACTTATCAAATCAAAATAATAATATAATATAATTACTACGCGTTATATGATAATAGGTAAGACTAACGCCCTTTAAGAATATAACGGTTGCCACTTTAGCTGTTATTGCCCCAGTTACGTCGATTAATAACGTGGTTTAATTGGAAAAACGACGGTATTTATTTACAGGATAAAAATTAAAACCACTTTTCAAAGAGCGACGGAATCCTTAAACAAATTAATACTTGATAAACGGTCGCAATTATTATAAATAAAATAAAAGGAATTAGCGATATATAATCACAAAAGGAATAATTTGGAAATAAAAGTGTACACCGGGATTTTAATGCCGGAGTAAGTTTTGAAAAGCGTGTTATTAAAAGCACACAATATATAAGAATTTAACAAACTTTAACAAATTTACATTCTCTAATGTAATGAACAAGAGTTTTAATATTATATAATTACAAATATGGAATTTAAATGAAAAGGAGGGTCTTTTACTTAAGTATAGCGTTTAAACATGCGATGAGTATTTTGAATAATCTTTATCTGTATATAATCCGCCCAATTACGGGTTTAAAATTAAAAGATAAAAAAAAACGTTAAACGGGCGTGTATTAAGGTGATATTTTAATCACTTTAAAATATTTTGTTCGGTTGATTATATTTTATTTCAACATATTTTAACTTGGTGTTTTATACAAACACGTTTGAATACAAATTAACATAACAATAATATGTTATTAATTTAAAACTGGTCGAATTACGGGCTTAAGCTAAATGTTTTACTAACGGAATCTCACGTTATTTGCCAGATTAAATATAAAAAATAAAAATAAAACGTAGTTTAAATAATATTATATAATAATAATAATAAAAGCCATGGAAAAACGCTAATATAAAAGAGTGTTTAATTTGAAAAGGTTTGTCAAGAATTGCCGTACAAGTTCACCATATTTTTACGGTTTCAAAATAAAATATATAAAATTAAAATTATATGAGCTGAATATAAGTTGAAAAATTAAAATTAACAGAAAACTTAAATAATATTAAAAGCTTTTATTTTACCATAGCCTGTATATTATAACGCAGGATATAAATATTTATATTGCGGAAATGCCCGACGGGTTATTAGAAACAACGTTTATTATACGAAATGAATAATCAGCAAATATACTGGGAGTTTCTAATGCGAAAGAATAACGCGGCCTGTGATTTTACACTAATTATAATACGGTCGAGGTAATTGTGAAGACGGACTGGTATTTTTCACGGTTAATCCGCCAAGCGTTATGTACTTTATTAAATACAGATAATTTACTAACATTTATATCGTTTTAGCCTGCTTGAAGAGCTTTTAAAAAGGCCATAAATAGAAAATAACCGTTATAGCCCAATAAGAGTTATTATAAGTAATATACCCTGGTCGGATTATTTACAACTTTAATAATCTTTTAAAATAACTCATATTAATTATAATAATGCCCGTCGAATATTATTTATACCGTGTATATAAGCGACCCTTAAAATTTTAATAACGTTACCTATAATAATTATATCCGAGAAATGACCAAGATATTACGCCACTTAAGTTAATGAGGTATATATTTTAATCCCTGAATATAAATCTTATTATTTCTAATAAATTACTTTATTTTAAATGTGGAAATCGGGGCTCGGGTAAAGTGAAACGACAAAAAGTAAGTATTCCTAGAAAACTAAAGCCGTATACCTGTTTAAAAGGCGTACGTGATTTCTTAACATTTACTAGTATTTTTAATCCATTCATTTTTTGAGAATATTAAGTATCGTTCCAAATTCTCCCAAATTAATGTGTAAAAGCGCCCGATTTAAATATAAGCTTATTTATAAAAGTAAATTCCATGTATTAAATAACAATTTATAAGCGGGGGGATATTAAAGGAATATAACCTCGGTAAATTAATATGTATTAAAATAAATTAATAAACTCGAGTTAAAACTAGCATTATAATATATAGTAAACGGTATAAAAGTTGCGGTAATCTTTTAATGTATGGGAACCCATAAGTTTTGAGGTGTGATTACCTAATTTACATTTAAAAACATATTAGACGTAATAAATCTTCGAATGAATTAAAAGATTATATTAGGGGATATTACCAAAGTAATAATACTTAGGGATGATAAAAACTTGTTATATTATATATTTAAATATAATATATAAAATAAGCAGCACCATAAATTAAAAGTGTAAGCGGATATAAATTTGTTTCAAATTATTATTTAACGGCAAAAAAGTAATTGTGGAATATTTTGTAATACCGCGAGTGGTGAAAAG
Organism: Pyricularia grisea; assembly: GCF_004355905.1. NCBI lineage: Eukaryota > Fungi > Ascomycota > Sordariomycetes > Magnaporthales > Pyriculariaceae > Pyricularia > Pyricularia grisea. The sequence continues at coordinate 25,075 of NW_022156727.1, read as the reverse complement.
CTATGGAGAATAAACGGAGCAGAAAGCAGCAATAGTTAATCTTATAATTAATAAATATTATTAGAATTAAACAAGTTCGTAGTAAAAATATAATTAGAAATATACAAGACATTTAATATATGAAAAGTTTAGGATTGTAATAATTATAATATTAATTGGTTCAGCGATTTAATTAACCAGATAATAAATGTAATAATATTTAAGGCGCGAAGTTTAAATTAGAAAATAGTTTAATTGTATTATAGGTTATATTTACCGGCGGAAATAATTTTCTAAAATGAGTTTATATATGGGCGAAAGCTTTATTTCAGCAAAATTGCTGCAAATATATATATATATATATGTTAAAATAACCGCCTGTAAGTACTATAAAAATTAATTAAAACAAACATAATAAAGATTTGTGTAAAACTTTATTAAAACAAGCTATTTTAATCGCCGTATATAAGTATGATTTTTATAATTTTTGAAGCAGCAGCTCGTATAAAGTTATATTCTAGGTTTTTAACGAACCTTGAAATTAATAAAAGCTTTATAAATTTTTAATTACGTGGAGTACGTTAAATAAGGCCATTGCACAGTTATACTAATATAATACGTTATAGAATGTGAAAAGAGTTTAATATTAATATAACCTGCGGTGTTGTTAAAATTTGATTATAAACTTAACACAGTTTTAATTGAAAAGAACCTGATGTTTTTATTTTAATTAGTTGCGGCTATAAAGGCTGTTTAGCCACTAAATCCAGATTATCAAATATTAACTTTAAAATCCCTGATTTAAAATTATTGAATAAATAATATTATACAAATTTAAAATATACTAATTATTTATTCACCATTTTGAAAAGGTTATTTATACCGGGAGTAAATTGCTTGTATAATTTCCGGCATTATTAAGCGTTTAATTTTAAAATCACCCAATTTTAAAGTATAAAATATTTGATATTTAATATTTGATTTTTCGCAGAATAACCGGTAAAATCCGTTCGGTCTTTAAATTTAATTAAATTTGAAATCTGTTGACAGTTTAATATATTTACCTCGTGGTTTTAAACTGTTTAGCCGTGTTAGCGAATAACCATACTATTACCTAAGTTTAATTATAATCTTGTATGGCATATTTTAAATATTTACAGGGTTTAATAAATATATTATTTTAATTAAAACGTTTTTTTATCTTATTCCTTATACTTACCTCTACTAATAAATAAAATATTGCAATTTCGTAAATTTAAATCGCATTTTACCGCTTGAATTGATAATTTCACCGTTGGCGGTATTTTAAGCTAATTAAATTTAAATGTATATTTTTTAAAGCGGTGTTTTTAACCCAATTGCTGTAAAAAGATTTTGTATTATTTTTACCTGTAAATGTAAGTTTTTTAAAACTTAGCACCCTTTTAATATATTTTTACATAAGTAAATAAAATAACCCGGCGTTTTATACGGCAGTTTAAAATTAATTTTAGAAAACATATCGGCGGAGGCGTGACGGATAAAGCCGCGGCCGGCTAAAATGCTCCATTTTTCAGCGTGTTTTCACAGGGTAATAATAATTCCAACAACAGTTTATATTAAAATGTCAGTTTTTAAATTTTAGGCGCGCTGGTCACAGCGTTAAACTCGATTATTATAGTCAATATAATTTTACTAATAGGCTTATTAGGAGTTAAACAAGTTAATTCTTTAATTTAATTTAAGTTTTTAGGTCCCTTTATTAAAATTGCCGTATAAAAAGCAGCTTCCCAGTACGGAAATTTCGGATACATTAATATACTTTTTAAAACGGCTATTAAGGAAATTACTTTCCGTAAAATCGCCCAATTTTTATAATTTTAAAAGGAAGGACAAGTATAAAAATAACCTTTACTTATTACCGGGGATGAGTGAATAAATTGTTGTTTATTTTATTACACCTTATAGTTGTTTTTAAACAATATCCGTTGTATTCTTATATTTACTTATAATTAAAATTAAGAAACATATATTAGTTAGTATTCGTATATTTGATTTATTAAATCACGTAAATCACCATCGCCGTCTTAACTTAAAAGCCATACCTTGTAATAAAACCACCACTGGTTTATAATAAAACCAAATTAAACATTTTTTCCCCACTAAATATATTTTAAATGGTACATTTAAATTTTGCTGTTATTTTAACGGAGAATTATTATTGACCTTTATCGCGTGTTTGATTTCACGATTATCTGCGGTTAATGATATATTTAATTATATATTTTGTAAATACAATTCCATCTTTGCCCGGGTCTTAAAGACGTTGGATCTATAAAGTTTTAGCATTAATATTGTAATTCAAACTAGTTTTATTAAATTTAAGTTTTTTTTTCGATTAATATTTTATATGGAGAAAAATTATCAAGGGGCTAAATTTCAAAGGCTGGAGCTGGTAGCGTACCGGTTTAGCCATACAAAATGAATTAACCATTAATGTATAATAAAAGTAATATTAATAAGGGGAATGCATTTTAATACGCAAGATTTTTAACAACGGTGATTAATAATAGGGATTTTAATGCTAATTTGGGTGCGACATAATTGATAATTAGTGTTAAAAACGCTGTAAATTTAATTGGAATATATTATAAATTGTGTGTTAAACGTATTAAACTTAAATGTAAGTAAATAATTGTGCCAATTGGAATAATTTCGGTTTATTCTTTTATTTATTTTTTTACATTGGAATGGCGGCCCGCACGTTGAAAGTTTCCCTGTGTTGTAAATAAATTTCCGATACATTTTTTATATGAGTGCTGGAAAAAGCGTTTGTATTATTAAAAGTTTATTCTTAAATTTAAATTCAAAAACTTATTTGGTGACGTTTTACATCCGATATTATATAAGGAGCTGCTAAATACGAGATAAATATAAAACCCGTTAAAAATAACCTTATTCGTTTAATATTCGCTTTGAAATTCCTATATTTACCAATGATAATTATTGTTAAGAGGGATGTAAATTTTAACCTCCGTGTGACGTGATTAATTACGATTGAAGAAGCACGCTGTGCCGATAAATAGGATGTATTAATAATATAAACGTAACACGCATTAAAACTGGCCAAAAGATAATATTTAGTAGGCGGGATTTTACTTTATACTTTTATATGTTCTCCGACATTTAAATAGGAGTTCGCACGCTTGGAATACTCCCAGTGGCGCAGGGGAATTTCCAATAAATAATCTTACATGGGTTTTAATGAAAAAAACACCTTTGTATTACAACCAGGGTCGGTACCGACACGATTGGACAAGAACAGGAAAGGTGTCGGGAACCCAAACAAAACTACCGAAACTCACGAACAAGAAAATGGGAGCACGAAATCACGTAATAATAAAATAAGGAACCCTAACCCGATTACCAGGACAGGAATAACCACAATTATTGCCAAAAAAATAATTAACCCAATAATAATCACCCCAAAGTAATTATAATCATTAATATAAAAACGATTACGTTTGGAACATAACTTATATAAAACACGTTTGTTACTATATAAATAAATTCGATTTTGAAATTATTTAATAATAATTAAATTTTAATTAATTTTAATATTTATATAAAACCGATTATAATTTTACCTTAATTATTAAAAATATCCAATTATCTAATTAACACGTTTAATTATTTTAACCCATTATATTATATTATAAAAACAAATTACCCCGATATTTTAATTATAATATTTTAATTATTTTTATTTAATATTTTATTTTAAAATATATTAAATAATACCGCCGAAATAATATTTTCCAATAAAACCACTTTTTATACCTTTTTTACCACCAATATTTCGGCCAACGTTAACGTTTTACGTTAAATAATTACGACGTTTTAAACCGAAAATTAATAATTCCAAAAACAAATAATCGAATAAATTAACCAAATTAATAAAAACAGCATTCAATTTTTTTATTTACGTTTTTTAACGGTATTATAAATATTTTATAGGAATTATTTACGGAAACCCGAATTTATTTATATTTTAAAGAAATTAATTTCAATAATAATATGAACAAAATTATTTACGTAATCTCGCTTTTGAAAAACGACGCATTCGCTTAATTCGAATTTATTTTACGAAATTATTTGGATTATAAAAAGGAAAAAAACCGTAAAATTAAAATTAACCGCATTTTCGACAATTACGATAATTTCGAAAAATATTTTAAAAAAATATTCGGTAATTTTAACGGAAAACGCACGGTTAAACGTAAATTAATACGTTTTATTTACATTAAATTAATATTTAAATATACCAATAAATTTCGACAAATTACCGCCAAATTATTATGGGGTTATAAAATCCTAATAATACGTTTTTATACGGAATTTAAAAAAAGAATTAAAAATAAATTAGTTAAAAAAAACGACCTAATATTTTAACCAAATACGTAAAATTAATAATTAAAATTAATAATCGATAATACGAAAAAAAATTGGAACGACGCGAAAAATGTGATATATAGGAACCAATTTTACAATAAACCAATACCGGATATAAATATTAACACCCCAAACCGCCTCGCCAATATAATATTTTATATGGAACGTATAACGGATTTATAAATTTTAACGTAATATAATATAAACAATTTCGCCAAAATTCCAAAAATGGTAAATATGTTAAATATAATAAAATAGGGTATATCGCCAAAAATTGCCCTGGAAATTAAAATAATATTTCCGGTTTTATTTTCAATTTTAAAAATAAACCCGAAAAAACACGAAATTTAACGTTATAAATTATTAATAAATACAGCCTAATTAATATAATTTAATAAATTGGACCGTTTATTACGATAATAATTATATAATTTATAATAATTTTGAAATGGACGTAAAATAATATTTTTAGAAATTATGGAATATCCGAATAATAATAATAAAAAACCAAATATTCACAAAAATAAAATTATCACTTAATTTACACCGATAAAACGTTATATTATCCGAATTTATCTATTCGAAGGTTTTAAAAAAATTAAATATAATTATTGGAATATATTTACCGTATTAAAATAATTAACCAATTTTCGACGGGAAAATCCAATAAAAATTTGGAAAAACTTTTTTTATAACGTTTTAAACGAAAATTTAAACGACGAAAAAAAATGGTTTTAAACCGTTATAACGCGGAAAATACCAATAATCTTTACAAATACGTTAAAAAATAAATCGGTTTATACGGAAATAACCAATTAATCCAATTTCCAAAATATAATTTGGTGTAATAAAAATAAATTTTTTTTAAAAATCCGGATTTTACGTTTAAAAACCACCCAATATTTAATATTAAATATCCGGAATACCCCCGCGTTTTCTGGGTTAAATATTTCCAAAGTAATTACGAAATTTATTTAAACAAAAAAATTTACCACAATTTCTTTTTTAACGAAAATTAATTACCGAAATTAACGCAATTTATACAACGGAAAAATTACCTAATTGGAAAATTAAAATTAAATTACGAAATAAATAAGTAATTATTTTTACGTTATATAATGAATATCCCATAATATATTATAATTAACCAAGTTTTTTATAATATAAATATATTCGCAATATATATAAAATTTACATATTAACCACAATATAAAATTAATATGTACGGAAATAATAATATTAAATATCCGCATTTATAACCAAAATTATATGGGATCCGAAAATAAAAAATAAATAAACGTTTACAAACGTACGTAAAATATCCACATTATTTAAATATTCGTTCGACAAAATTAAAACGAAAAATAATTTCGCACCAAAAAATAAAAAAAACAAAACTCCACGACGTAAATTTAATAAACCAAAAAATTAAAATAAGCAAACGGTATAAAATACCGAACGGCGACGCTAAAAACGGAATAAAAAACCTTAAACGTTACGTAAAATACGGTAGTAAAATACGAATATATATTTTTTAATATATAATTCGATGGAAAATTTATATAAATATTTTTCGATAATAAAATATAAAATAATTATATATTGCCAAAAATTATCACGGAACGACGGATATTTTAATAATAAAAAAAATTAAATTAATTATAAACCGTGGAAAAAAAGCAATTTTATACGGAAACGGTATTATTAAAATAAAAACCGTATATTTTTAAATAAAAAATTTCAAACGAAAAAAATAAATTATTTTAAATATTACGGAAATAAAAAATAAAAATATAATTTTAAAACTTACCTAATTTAGGAAAAATAATTTTAAAATAAATTGGATAACCGGTCCAATCTAATAAAAAAAATATTTAATTATTAAACGATTTCCAATATGGAAATATTTATATGAAAAACGTAAAATACGGAAAAACCAAATAAAATAAATGGCGTATTTATAAAAAAAACGATTAACCCCGAAATTAATATTGGAAAAAAACGATTATTCATAAACCAAAACCGATCCAATTTTATAATATTAATTATAAACGGCAAAATTCCAAAAAAATACCAAATTTACACACGATTATTTAACCAAAAATTCGAAACCAAATTACCCGAATATAATTTATTTAACCACGAAATATTATTTTAAAAAAAATCGAACCAAAATTCCCCAAAATATACGGTTTAAATCCAATATAAATAAAAATATTAAACGAATATTTCGTAAGAAAAATTAAAAAAGGTTATATTAAACCATTAATATTACCAATAAAATACCCGATTTTTTTCGTACCAAAAAAATGGAAAATTACGATTATACGTAAATTACAAATAATTAAACGATATTATTATTGAAGATTATAACCCATTTCTATTAATAAAAAAATTCCGAAATATATTTTACCAAATATAATAATTTACGATATTAAATTTTAAAAAATTATATAATTTAATCCGTATAAAAAAAACGAAAATATTATAAATATTTGGTAATATTTTTCAATTTTATTAACGTTTTAACAACCTTTTACACCATAATTAACCACGTTTTTGAAAAATATTTAAATATTTTTATTATTATTTATTTGGATAATATCCTTATTTTTTCCAAAATATTGGAAAAATATAAAAAATAAATTAATTTTTTAAAATATACCATCGTTTTTGGAAAAATTAAAATGGAAAAAATTAAAAATCCAAACGGTAAAAAAATAATTTTAATTATAAAATATAAAAAACGCTCGAACCTTTTTCGGATTTGTAAATTTATATAAAATATTTATTAAACAATACGGCGCGATCGCCATTTTATTAGCCAATATAACCAGAACAATTTATAATTTTAATAAACGGAATAAATATAACAAATTTTCGAACAATTACGAAATGTAATAATACGAAAACCAATTTTTAAAATACCAAATTCAACGAAAGTTTTTAAAATTAAAACCGATATATTCGATTATATAATCGGAAAATAATTTAACCAGCGAAATAAAAAGAAATTACATTTTTACGTTTTTTTTTTACAAAAATTATATAAATTAAAGTTTAATTACCAAATATATGATAGAAGATTAATGGTTATTGTCCAAATATTCGAAAAATAAAAACCCCAATTATCCGAAATTAAATATAAAATATTAATTTATACGGATTATAAAAACCTAATTTATTTTATCATTTATAAAATATTAAATAAACGATAAATTAAATAATCGGAATTTCCATTAAAATTTTATTTTAAAATTATTTATCGAAAAAAAAACGGAAAACGGCAAAACCAACGTCCTTAATCGGAAACCAAATTACAAAAATATAATACCAAAAAAACACGCGTTATTTTTATAATAAACGAAAACGGAAATCTTTTACCAATATACTGAAATTTTATAATAATAAATATAATAATTATACCAAAAGAATACGGAAAATCCACGAAAATAAAGCCCACGAATATTAAAAAAAATTTAAAATATAAAACCGATTAAAACAGTATTATAATTTCCGAAAAACGCGATAAAAAATACGAAAAACCATTAAAAATTACAAGTTTTGTGCGAAAAACAAATTCGCAAAATATAAACCTTATAAATTATCATTATTATTACCAATTTTTAATAAGGTTTGGCAAATTATTATTATAAATTTTATCGTTGTATTACCATTTTTAAAAAAAACTATTTATACGAGCCAAATATAATAATATATTGATTATAATGGATAAATTTACGAAACATATTTATTTTTTATTATANTCGGAAAATAATTTAACCAGCGAAATAAAAAGAAATTACATTTTTACGTTTTTTTTTTACAAAAATTATATAAATTAAAGTTTAATTACCAAATATATGATAGAAGATTAATGGTTATTGTCCAAATATTCGAAAAATAAAAACCCCAATTATCCGAAATTAAATATAAAATATTAATTTATACGGATTATAAAAACCTAATTTATTTTATCATTTATAAAATATTAAATAAACGATAAATTAAATAATCGGAATTTCCATTAAAATTTTATTTTAAAATTATTTATCGAAAAAAAAACGGAAAACGGCAAAACCAACGTCCTTAATCGGAAACCAAATTACAAAAATATAATACCAAAAAAACACGCGTTATTTTTATAATAAACGAAAACGGAAATCTTTTACCAATATACTGAAATTTTATAATAATAAATATAATAATTATACCAAAAGAATACGGAAAATCCACGAAAATAAAGCCCACGAATATTAAAAAAAATTTAAAATATAAAACCGATTAAAACAGTATTATAATTTCCGAAAAACGCGATAAAAAATACGAAAAACCATTAAAAATTACAAGTTTTGTGCGAAAAACAAATTCGCAAAATATAAACCTTATAAATTATCATTATTATTACCAATTTTTAATAAGGTTTGGCAAATTATTATTATAAATTTTATCGTTGTATTACCATTTTTAAAAAAAACTATTTATACGAGCCAAATATAATAATATATTGATTATAATGGATAAATTTACGAAACATATTTATTTTTTATTATATAAAAAAAGTAACCATACCGAAAAAATCGCCTATATATTTTTACGAATAATTATTAATAATTACGGATTATTAAAAAATATCGTCACCGATAAAAATAAATTTTTTACATTAAAATTTTGGAAATTATTAATAAAACAGTTAAAAACTAATTATAAATTATTAACAATATTTTACCCCCAAATCGACGGATAAATAAAACGGACCAACCAAATATTCGAACAATGTTTAAAATATTACGTAAATTATAAATAAAACGATTAAATACGGTTATTATTCATAATATAATTCGTTTATAATAATTTAAAAAACGAAAATATTAAAATAACCCCATTTTACGCCAATTATAAATTTAACCCTGTAATATACGGAAAACCCAAAATAATTACCACGGTACCACGAACGGATAAATAAATAAACAAATAACGGTAATTATATAAAAAATTCCGATAAAAATTAAAATTCGTACGAAAAGAAATAATAAAATACGCCAATTAATATCGGATAAAAAATTATCCTTTAAAAAAAAAATAACGTTTATTTTATTTAACGTAATATTAAAATATAACGACCCAATGATAAATTAAATTTTAAAATTAGTAAAAAAATAATAATATTAATTATAAATTATCATTACCAAATATTATAAAAATTTACCCTATATTTTATATAATATTATTAAAATCAACACTATATGGTATTAATATACGGAAAATAATCGAAATCGACGCACAAAAAATTTACAAAATAAAACAAATATTCGATTATAAACGTAACCACGGTAAAATAAAATACCTTATTAAATGGAAAAATTATAAATACGAAAAAAATATTTGGAAATTTTTTAACCATTTTTAAAATTGTTAAAAATCACTCCGCCAATATTACCGAAAATTAAAATTACGAACAAATCAACCAAAAAAAGGATAATTTAAAAAAACACCATTTACTATTTTTAAAAATTAAATTTACAAAAGTCCAATCTTGTGGATTAACGTTTAACACCGAAAACCGATTTATAATATTAATATAATTTAAAAAACGTAATTCCAAAACCAAATTTAATTCGAAAAGATTATTAAAAAATAATTTATCGACCCCTAAACGATTTTTTTCCGTAATATTTTTTACCGATAATTTAATATTTAAACGAATAATTTTAATTTTATTACAAAATTAGAAAAAACGTTTCTGTTTACGTAATCGTAACAACCGATTAAATTTTTCGGACGATTTTCGTTATAAACGCGCAATTTCCTATTATATACGGAAAATATTATTTTTAACCTCGGATTTGTATAATTCCAATTTCTTTTGTAATTTAATTAATTTATTAAAAAACCAGGTTAAATTACGAAATAAACTTTACACGCAAAAAAAACCATTTACAATTGGTAATAAAAATGAAAATAACGTCGTATTTCCGACCATAATAAATATATTTACTATATCGAAAATTTAATAAAATTATACGACACGAACAACCACGGGTTTTATAAAAAGAAATACGGTATAATTTCGAAATTTTCGAAAGTAATGGTTTTAACCAAACGTTCGCGGCGAACGGAAAACGCAGAAATTGGGCGGATAAATTGCGACCGTTTTTTAATTTAAAACGATATTGCAATTAACAGGGAAAAATAAAGGAAATTTTAAAAAAAAATAATAGGGGAATAAAATTTATTTATATGGCCACGGAATTTAGTTTTGAAAAAACAAAACCTAATATTACGACCAAAATTGCTATTAATACGATTGGACAAAAATAAAAAAATGTCGGAAATCCAAATAAAATTACCGAAATTTACGAACAAAAAAATAAAAACATAAAATCACGTAATAATAAAATAAAAACCCCTAATCCGATTACCAGGACAGGAATAACCACAATTATTGCCAAAAAAATAATTAACCCAATAATAATTACCCCAAGGTAATTATAATTATTAATATAAAAACGATCACGTTTGGAACATAATTTATATAAAACACGTTTATTATTATATAAATAAATTCGATTTTAAAATTATTTAACAATAATTAAATTTTAATCAACCTTAATATTTATTTAAAACCGATTATAATTTCACCCCAATTATTGAAAATACCCAATTACCCAATTAAGACGCTTAATTGTTTTAACCCATTGTATTTTACCATAAGAACAGGTTACCCCGATACCTTAATCGTAACACTTTGCTATTATATTAATCATTTATAAACCCGCGAGTATTAAATAGTTTGGTAAAACTTTTAAACCCAATACAGGGTAATTAACTCGTGAGTATAAGGTTGGTGGTTGACGCGGTATAAGGTAGTTTCATACGCTAAACTTTCGATTGGTAAGTTTTATATTTGTTAAAATAGAGGAAAATCCAATAACCCCTATTTCAGCGCTACATAATAATACAGTATACACCATTAATAGTAAATTTCTTATATATAAAATAGTATATTATACTTACAAGTATTACTGTTGAATAACGCTTATTATCATACAACTTGAGTTATATTTATTTTATGATTAAATTACTTGTTTAAATAAATTGTTAAAACAATTCTTCTTAAAGGGACCGGAAGGAATACTATAAAATACTTCATATAAAAATTATATGTTTAAAGGTTACTGGCAAATATGGTTGTGGATACTTTTCTCCGGTTTATTAAAACATATTAACACCGTTTTTCGGGTTTTCTTACAGAAAAAATAATAATCGCGGGCTGTTACACCCATTTTAAACAAAGTGTTAAAATTGAAAATTGGAGTAGAAAATTAAATTCCGAGGTTTAATTAAACACAGTTCTTAAATAAACCCTTCTTTTGCTTAAAATCAAAGGGAAAAGAAATTACTTGTAAATTATTACATAATTTGCTATTTTATTGTATTATCTTATTTTACTTTTATATTATAACTCTCTCAATTCATCTGTAAAGATGGGCAAATATAATGTAATAATAAATTGCGAAACTCTTTATAATTAATACTTATCATTTAATTAGCCTTAACACACCACCGACAAATTGCCTCTTTTATTATAAAATATCATACATATTAGCGCTTTTAATCATTAGATATTTAATTTTCACATGAATTAAAAACCCCATCTATAACGAATTTTTCCAGAGATATAGAAGGAGAATATATAACGGATAAATAAAAGCATTTATTAGTTCGTACTAATATGGAACCATTTGACGACGTAAGTAAATTATAATAATTAACGGTTAAAATGCAAAGTAATATTAAATTATATAGTATAATATTACATAAAAGAAAATAGGGAGGGTATTATCGATTATTAATCCCGTAATTAACAACATTGGGATCAAAAGCGTTAATAATAAAAGGAAAGTTAAAAATATTAAAGGTTTATAATAAATAACAATCTGAAATTTTTATAATTATAATAATTATACGCAAGGCATATTTTAATTTAATGAGAAATATATAACGGTGAAATGAAAAACCTTAGTTTTATAACCGGTTTTGGTGTGATATAATCAAATACCTAAATATAATATAAGTAAACACGGAATATATAAATATAAACAAATATGTAAATACCAAACTTTTCATAAAGTATAAGCAAATAAATACCTCTTGTTAAATCGCATAAAGAGGACGAACGTGGTAAGGTTAAAAGGCAATTTGAATAACAGATATATTATTAACCGCTGTAAATACATCCTGGACAAATAAATATAATAACTGTGGCTTTATAAATATCGTCTATTTTTTATATAATGTTTAAATCGCCCTTTTCCCAGTAATTTGGACGCTTATAAACTATTTAAAATATAAAAGAAGAAAAGATTCTAACCCTTATTCTTATTGGAATATTACTTCACATATAACTACACGTTTAATGCCGTCTTATTATATAATTTATAATTATATTTTCGCTAAAGCTATTATTTAATAACTGTTAAGAACGTCTTAAAGAAACTTTATACCATTTATGAACGTGAAAAGGTGCGCCAAATAGCTGAAATTATTGGGTTAAAACGGTCGGTTAGCTTGAATATACGGTTCCTAATAAAAAGATAAATCAAATTTTACGTTTTTGGTTACCGCTGTGCAGGTATATAACGGTTTAACGCAGGTTTAACACGATGTACTATTTACAAACAAAAGTTGGTACGAGAAAAATAAATTAAAACGTGTTCATAATGTTAAAAATGCATATGATTTGTAATTTAAACCAATTAATACCCGTAATATAATTAATATTTAGGCTTAAACTTTTCTCTGCAACTGGTATAACATTCTTTTTATAATAAGTTAATATAATTTTATTTTAATTACGGTCGTATAACTAATAGTTCTTAGGAAAGACAATTAATTTTGAAAATAAAAGTCCCTTAATTTATATTATATGCATTATTTAACTTTATTATACAGTTTTAACACAGATTAATAAGTTTAAAACGGTGCGTAAGTGTACACCGGCGACCAATAATATAATTATATCTGGGTGATATAATATACTTAACCTCGAAAAGTACTTACATTAAAGGTTTGAGAGAAATAAATTACTCACACACCAAATATATACTTTTTCAAATATTTAAATTAAACGTAGTAACATGATGAGAAATACTTGTAAAGTTATATATTACTTTTAACATTAGCGAATAAATAAAATGCCAACGAAAATTTTATATCCTTTTTATTATAGGCCGGCGAGTTTAACAACCGCCATTATATTCAAAAGACGTTCACAGGGTTAGGGTTATTGTGGCAGGGCCTGCGCACAGGGATGGCTCGTAGGCTTTTCTACCCACGAACGTGACAAGGTTTGTTTTTTGCCTTAATATCTCTTTAAACTCATTACTTTTGGTAATAATAGAAATTTTAAAAGCCAAATCCCTATTTTAATATATTTTATAATATTATGATAAATCTCTCCCAGCCACGAGGAACAATTTTGAAGTCTTACGACAAATAAAAATAAATATCTTATAGCGAAAAATACGGTTAAAGAAATAGCGTAAATAAAATTACAAGAGAAACTAGAAAGATTTATACTAAATGGAAATTATAATGTTAACTTTAAATTTAAATATAACATAGCTAATTTCTGGTTTATTTTAGAAAAATAAAATACTCTAATAGCGCGATAACTTTCAAAATTATTTTAATAATCAACTTAACCGCTCCAATTAATATTATCGAAAACGATGAGAATAATATAAGGATAATTTAAAGTTTTGCATATATTACTGCAAATTGTTACGTGAGGCAAGTTGGAGAATAGTTGTTATAATACCATTATAATATTATAAAATCATAAGTTTTAAATAATTAAGTTCTGAAAATTAGAATGTAAGGGGATTATTCTATATAGGTAATAAAATATTAACAGTCGTTTAATTTACATTTATTTACTTATTAAAAGAAACTAACTATTACTCTTAACTGCCTTCTCCTAACATGGATCTTACAAACGTTTTCTAAAATTTGAAAATAAGAAAGTTTTATTAAAAAAGTCAAACGAGACACTATAAAATACCGCGGTTTTTTTCGCTTTAATAAATTAATTCATATAGTAACCCAATATCCTCTTATATGTATTTAAATATCGTGTATAATTAGACTTATATACTGGATAACACATTCGGAATTTAATTTCGAAAAAAAGAAAATATGTATCGGCCCCTGATAATCCTTTTGGAAATATTATTAACGACTTCATTAAATAAGTAAGTTTAAAGTTTATTTTTAAGTTTAGTGAGTAAAATCCGAACAGAGTTATATAACCGCGTTTAACGTAGGAAAACCTGGATATTATAACCGAAGAATTGGGCCGGCATTAACAAGGCCAGGTGGGGTTACACCCCTTCTAACGACACCCGCCCAAAGGAAATTACCGACATGTAGGACCGGGATTATATAAGGAAGGAAAACCACGTAACACCATATTATTGCTAAAGAAGAATAATCTCGGTAATTTGTAAAATCTTAATTGGAAATTACAAACCTAGTAAATTGAGAAAAATGTATTTAAAACCTAGTTTTAATAAAAGGCGTTTATTACCATATAAGAACACTCAATTTTCAAATTATGTAGAAATAATTAAACTTGAATTAACTTTAGTATTTATTCAAACCCCATTATAATTTTATCCCAATTATTAAAAATTAAACGTCTACTTGAATAAAGATCAAATTACTTTAAACCCTTTTATTATGGTATAAAAATAAGTTATCCGACATTTTAATTAAAATATCTTTGTTATTTTTATTCATTATTATATTTTTAAAATATACCGAATAATAACGCTGAAATAAACAATTTTAATAAAGTAACCATTTAAACTCCTTTTATTACCAACGTTCCGGCTAATCTTAACGTTTTATGTTGAGTTATTTTTATGTTCCAAACCGAAAATCGACAGTTTTAAAAATACATAATTGAATAAATAATCAAAATAACACAAATAATATTAAATGGGGTTTTGTTTACCTATTATAATAATATTAGAGGTATCCTGCAAAATGGTTTACGGGAATTGGAACATATTTACATATTGACAAAAATAATCTTAATATTAATGTAAGCAAAGTTATTTACAAAGTTTCGTTTTTAGAAAGCAACACGTTTGCCCAATTTAAAAATAATCTGCGAAATTACTTAAACTAAGGCGAAAATAAGAACCGTAAAATTAGAGCTAACCATGTTTTTAATAATAACAGAAGTTTCAAACATATTTTAGGAGATTATTTGGTAGTTTAAACCAAAAGCGCGTGGCTAAACGTAAATTTACACACTTAATGTAAATTAAACCAATATTTAAATATACTGATAAAGTTTGAGAAATCACCGTTCGTTTATTACAAAGGCCCCAAGATGAAATAATACGTTTTTACAGAGAATTTAAAAGAAAATATAAAGTAAATTGGTTTAAAACCCCATTTAATGATTAAATGAAGCAGATAAATTTATCGGTTAAAGTTAATAACTGGTTTTCCGAATAAAAATTAAAACGACGGGAAAAGTGCACACTGCAAAGCCCAACTTTTGCAATAAAGTAACACCTGGTTTTAATATTAATATCGTAAACCGCCTCGCTAATATAATACCGTTTATAATAATTATAATATACTTATTAGTTTCAATACGACGTGATATATAATTTTGCAAAAAGCCTTAAAATGGCGAATATTATAAATATAATAAAATAATATGTATTTTTAAAAATTGGCTTAGAATGAAAATAGCGTTTCCGGTTTTAGTGAAGGTTTTAAGAACAAACATAAGGAAGCCACGAATATTTAACATGACAAGTCGTGAATGAAAGTAGTTTAATGAGCATAATTTAATACGTTAAACCATTGAATATTATAACAATATAATTTATACTACCGTTAAAATAAATGTAAAATGGTGTTTTATCCAAATGCGATATTTTTGAGTTTTAATAATAAAAAATAAAATATTTGCAGAAATAAAGCAACAAATTAGTTTACACCGACAAAGCGCCATGTTATTTAAATTTAACAAGCTAAAACCTTTTAATAAGATTAAATTTAAAGTTATTATTATAAGCCCACCAAATTTAAATGATTAACCAATTAGTAATAAAAGAATATAACAAGAATTCAAAAAAGCAATTGAAAAATACATACCATGATTTTAAATATATATATTAGAATAAAAGCAAGCTATTTATAAACTTGTAATGGAACAGGCTTTACTTATATAAAAGGATCAAATTATTTAATTTCCAAAGAAATTTTTTCGGGAAACGTAAAATTGAAATTTGGAAATGATTGAAAATGAAATAATAAACATTCGAAACATATACACTTTTTTAGGGCGGACAATTAAAATAAAATCGTAAATTTAATGAGAAATAAACAATTATTATAATTTTCTCCCATAACGCCGCTTATTTATAAAAACCCACAAAATTTATATAATTCGAAATTTATCCAATTATGCGATAAACATTAAATCTTAAAACAATCAGGTAATTATTTTTTTCACCCAACGGTTAATACCTTATAATGTGTTGTATTGTGAAGGGGTAGGCCAACAGCCTTGTAACTGTTGGGTTCCCAAATGGAGTTATTATTAAAGTTAAAGAGTAAAGGTATAGGAGTGTTACTGGTTCGCGCTGAAAGGGTGTTTATATAAGGGAGGGTCACGTATGTCTCCGTCGTCCTAACACGTTATGTGATACGTGCATTCAGCACGAATCCGTTACATGTATTTAGTTTAACATTTTATTATGGAAATACATTCGCAATATTTGTAAGATTTACATGTTTTCCAGAATTAAAAACTGGTATATACGCAAATAATAATACCAAATACCGGTATTTATAATGAATATGGTTTAAGACCCCCGATTGAAAAACAAATGAACATCCCCGAGCGTATATAAAATATCCGTGGTTGTAATATAATATTTTAACCTAGTTAAAATAAAAATAATTATACTCCCCGAATTTAAAAAAACAAAACACCATTATATAAATCCAATTAATTGACAAATTGAAATAATTAAATTATATAAAACACCGGACGGTAATAATAAAAGCGGAGTAAGAAATTTAAATGTTACCCAAAATATAATAATAAAATAAGAATATGGATATTTTCATATATAATTTGATAATAAAGTTGCATGTAAAAATTAAAATAATATAATATTATTTAATAAAATAATACCCAAATTGTAACGCAAAGACGAATATTTTAATCATTAGAATAAATTCTATTAATTGCACACCGTGGAAATAGGGAAATCGTATGCGGGAATAGAATTACCGAAATAAAGCCCGTACATTTTTAAAAGGACAATTACGAACGAAAGAAATACGTTTTTGTGGACATTACGGAAATGAAAAATAAAAACATAGTTTTAAAAATTCCTGGGTTTCAAAGAAAGTAATTCTTTTATAAATTAAATAGTGGGTAAGGCTTAAAGTGAAAAACAACTATTTAAAAACACTCTTCAGCGTTAAATGGCTTACTTTAAAAAACGTAAAAGGCTGAAGAACAAAAATAAAACAAATAACGTATTTATAAAAACGATTAATTTTAAAGTTAATATTGGAAAAGAAGAATTATTTACATATTAAAACCGAGTTAATTACATAACACCAAATATGAAAAACAGCCCCAAAACGGGAAAGCTTTAAAAGAAATAACAGGTTTACATGAAATTATTTAACCAAATATTTTAAACGGAATTACTCGAATTTTAATTTATTCGACTACAAAATACTAATTGAAAAAGGTCGAGTTGAAGTTTTATAAAGTATTGGTCTTAATCCAACATATGTAAAATTATCAAACAAACGTTTTGTAAAATATTTTGAAAATTATTATATTAAATTAAAGCTATTTCTAATAAAGTGCCCAGTTTTTCCGTACCAAAAAAGTAAGATTATAAGTATCCGTAATTTATGAATTATAATACGATATTATAATAAAAGGTTATGACCAATTCTTATTAATAGAAAGACTTTCGAAATAAATATTATTAAGTATAATAGTGTAAGATGTTAAGTTATAAAAGAATATTTGATTTAATCCGTGTTGAAAAAACGCGAAAAATTAAAAATAACGTCTCATATTAGACGATAATATTATGAATATTTGATAATACTTTTCTATTTGACCAATACTTTCTACAGATTTCCAAATTATGTTTAAGCAGGTTATTTAAAAATGTGTAAATATTTTCAATGTTATTTATTTGGACCATATTTGTATTTTTCCCCAAAACATGTTGGAAAAATATAAAAAATACCCGTTCATATAATTCAAAAAAAACTATATAACGTTATATTATTCATTAAATTGCCAAAGTTCTTTTTAATAATAAGTAATTTGATTTGTAAGCGATCGTTCTTAAAGAAAGGGAAATAAAAATAAGAAATTTACATAATAGAGACATAACTTTAATTATTAAACTTAAAATAGGTCCGGCATTTTTTAAATTTGTAAGTTTTTACAAAAGATTTATTGAAAAGCACGACATAATTATTATTTTATTCACCGATATAACCAAAAAGATGAAAATTCCAATGCACCAAATAAACGCAATTGCCTGAAAATTTATTTCTAAAGTAAGAAATCCAACAAAAGTATACAAAATTAAAACCAACATATTAGATCATATAATCGAAAATTTAACGGGTAAAAGAAAAGTGAAAAATTATTTTTATGTACTTTTGCTTATAAAAAATATATGATGTAAACTTTATATATTAAAATCAAAATAAATAATTGATAATTTCTGTAGGAATAATTAAAAAATAAAGGTGATAATTATCCACGATTAAACATAAAATATTAATTTACACAAATTGTAAAGATTAAACCCATTTTACCAGAAATGAGATATTAAATAAGTAGTATATTGAATAATTAACACTTTTATTATGATATTATTTTATAATTACTTACCAAAAAAATAAACACGGTTAAACCGGCGCTCAAATTACGAAAACTTAATATTAAAAAAGTAGGGGTTATTTTTATTATATATAAAAACGAAAACCTTTTACTTATAAGACCCAGATTTTGTAACAGTAAGTACGGTTATTACACCAGAAGGAATATTAAGAATCCACGAAAATAAAGCCTATAAATGTTAAAACTTCCCAAAATATAAAAGTGGTTAAACCATATTATAATTTTAAAAATACAATAATATATATAAAACACCATTAAATATTACAAGCTTTACAAAAAAGATGAATTCGAAGATAATAAGGCACGATTATAACCCACAAGGTAGTACCCTTACAGTAATTTAACAAAACGAAGATATTAAAATTACCTTATTTTACGCCAATTATGGATATACCTTTACAGTGTACGGAAAACTGAAAATAAAAACGACGGTATCACGAACAGATATATAAACGAGCGGATTAGGATATTTATATGATTAATTTAACAAAGATTAAAGTTTATATAAAATGTAATAAAAAGATACGCTGATTAATATTAGATTTAAAAGCGTTCCTTTAAAAAAGGAATAACATTTTTTTACTTAATATAATATTAAAACATAAGGACCTAATAACAAATTTAACTTTAAAAATTTGGTTTTTTTAAAATCGATGCAAAAATTAGCGAAGCTGATTATAAACAGTTATTACCAAGTATTAATAAGGGTTATTTGAAGTTATACGCATTGTTATTAAAATTAGTGTTATACGATGTTAATATATAATAAATGAGCGGATTTAAAGCGGAATAAACTTACGAAATGGAATATATATTCCATTATAGACGTAATTACGGAAAAATAAAGTATTTCATTGAAACAAAAATAATAAACATAAAAGGAATATATACGAAACTTATTAAGCATTTATAAAATTAATAGAATTTGTTTTGTTAATATAATTAAGAATTAAATGTGCGGATAAATTAGCCAAAAAGGGTAATTTAAAAAATTGGTATTTGTTATTTTTCAAATTTAAAAACCGATCATAATTTGAAATTATATTATTAAATAAACCTATTTAAAACACCAATAATGTTTTTATAAAAAATAACAACGTTAAAAAACAGATAATTAAATATACATTACGTAAAAGTACTTATTTTAATTGATTACAAAAAGCTTAAAAGACATTTTCTAAAAGCCGAATTCCAAATAAAATTGGAATTCGATAAAAAGAATTTTAAAAATATTTCAAGAAAGATGTTGGTTAATAGCCGTTGTTTTTTTCTTACCTTTTCGCATTATATACAATTTAACCTTTTTAAATTATTTTTCCAAATTGTAACATTATGTTTTTTGCAAACGGACAGGTTTTATTTTTTTTTCAATTTCTATTATTCCGCCCAAATATTTCTGCCCAAAGTACTTATTTTAATAATAAATTTTGGTATTACCATTTAAGATGATATGATTAAATATTAAGCGTATTTAATACGTTAACCCTAAACCAATTATTGCAAAAGTTTTTAATATATTAAAAGAAATCCTATGGCGAAATAATATAGAGTATTATATTATAGAATTCCCAATAAAAATAAAAATATATATTTACGGACGAAGGAAAAAAAGCGCAAAAATTAACTTAACGACTTTTTATGAACGAGGGATTAAGCTTTAATTTAGTTATACTATTAAATACAACGTACAAAATTAACAAAAAAAATCTAAAAACAGGTATTAAAAAAACACAAATTCTTTACAGACAAAATAATTTGGCCAAGGAAATGGAGATTTAACATTACGACTAAGAAGGCCAGGTGGGATTATATTCCTTTTAATGATATTTGTCCAAAAGGATTTACCGACCGATAAAACCAGAATTATTTAAAAAAAAGGAAATTACATAATATCACGTAGTTATTAAAAAATAATTTCGGCACTTTATAAAATTTTAATTAAAACGTTATAAACCAAATAAATTAAAATAATTATATTTACAATATAATTTTTACGGAATATGTTTACTACCTTATAAATATATTCGACTTTAAAGCTGTTTAACAGTAATTAGTATTGCGGATTCGCGCTCGTTGCACATATTATATAAGACGCCACAATATTAAGAAAGCCACATAACCTTATTATATATTAACGCCTTCCATACAGAATATACGATAAATTTTCACCTTTACTTTTAGATTTTTATAATATTTTTATTCGGTTATTAAACCGTCGTTCGGCCGTTGATTTACGCCTGAACATTTATTAAAATTTAAGTCTTTATTTGTCTATAAATTTAACTTTGACCGCCGAAAACACCGTTTTAATTACTGAAACCGTTTTTCAAAAAATGTGGTATATTTTTTAATAAATAGCAAAAAGGATATAATTTTTACAATTTAACGATTTTTATACCGTGGGCCGTGGGCAAAATAACATAAACCGCGTTACCGCCGCGGTAAAACAATTTTGGCAATATTTCGTTATATAAGAATTTACTAAACTTGTTTACGGTTTAATATTACTTGACAAAAATATAAATTTTGGCGAAATGTATATTTTATCGATAATTACCGCGATTAATACGAATATCTTTCAACAAATTTAAGATCCGCCGTTTAAAATACTATTTGTCTTTATCACAAAATTAAGGGTAAAAATGGAATTTACGGGTATGTTAGTTTTTGAAACATTTAAAAAATGTATTCAAAATACGTTTTTATAAGCATATTTTGATTTGAACCAATTTTAAAATATAAAGAATAGAAGCGGATTAACTTTTCACTTCATTTATTACAATTTTGGAAAATGTTTTTAATGATGATAGGGAAATTATTTTGGTCGGACAAAATACTAATTAACTTTTCGCGTTTTAAAATTTTAACGCGCATTAAATAACGTGCGTATAATACAATACCGCAGATAAGTTATATTTCAACGTAATAAAAGTTTCCAGCCAAATAATGGAAAATTTGGGTATTTCAAATTTGGGAAAATATTATAATTAATACCGCGTTTATATCATTATAACACTATAATGTACGGGTTATAAAACTTTTCAAATAACGGACGTAAACATTTTAAGCGTTGAAAAATTAGTTTCAGTGAACAAGAATATTAACACGAACGCCACACAGCCCCTGTAAAAACAAAACATAAAATAAAATAACGGGTTGTTTAAACTTTCCAAAATAATACCAATTTTAGCGTAAATCGGGAACGTATATTCGCTGCGGTAATACCGTTTAGCAAATATAAATTATAAATTAGTAGCCTTAATACGTTTGTTTATAATAATAATGTCGGCGATGAATACGAATTTCTTGATTAAAAACAATTTATTCTTCATATAAAGTTTAATTAAAAATATATATATAAATATACGATAAAGTTTAAAACCGCGGACGTTATAGAAGTAATAATTTCAAATATATAAAGAAATTCCACCTAATTTGTATTGAGTTAAATTCGTTTATTTCCGTTTTTTCAAATGCTTTATAATTTATTAATAACTAAATAAATTCGAACTAGGAATATTATATGATAATATATAAAACATGCGCGGTCAAATTACGGATTAATGAAACTTTGTCACCCACCCCGCGTTAATTAAAAACAACGTTTGAATACGCCCAATTTGACATTAATAAAGTTTTAAAATATAAAATAAACGTAAACGGGTAAATTACGCCGATATTATTCTGTACTGTATTAAAACTAACCCGGAAAGTAACATAGAGTTTTCTTTTGAACAATATATGAAAAGAATATTCTCGAGGCCGGCCATGGTGAATTTATAATGGGCGCGGTAGAAAAAAATATTAATACGTAAATTATCCATACAGTAAATTTATTTTAAACCTACCCTCGTTATTAATAATGTAACTTTTATAACGTGTAACAGACTGAACCGGAACCCCCCAAAATAAATGCAATACGGCCATTTTCTTAAGCAAAATAATATAAAATTTACAATGAAGCGTTCCTTTTACGGATAATAACGAAGCAGTAATATTACCAAAAGAATTGGCGAACTTTAAAAGGTTATTTAATAAAAATAAAATCACCGGATGTCCGCCGTATAAAAGGTAATTAAATTATTATATCCAATTATAAAAAAACAATTAAAAGCAAACCCCGATATTAGAATATAAACGTTGGTATTATATGCCGTTAAATACATTTTATAAAAAATAAAACTTAATTCGTTAATATTAATAGTTTGTAAAAGGTTAAAAGATTAATGTATGAACGTTGATTACCGTAGGTTAAATAATATTAATATATATAAGTTATGATTTATTATTATTAAGTAAAAGAGCCATTCGTCTTTTACCGGTGTTAAATAATTTATAAAAACAATCGTATAAACCCTGTTTTATAAAATTCGAATAACCGAGTGTAATAAATATTTAATAGTTTTTAATGTTTAATTTGGGATTTCCAAATAATTAATTTATTTATTAAATTTCACCGGAGCATTAATTAATCTTAAATATAATATTAATGGGATTTTACAAACATTTTAAATAGTTTTACATTAACATAATCCATAATATATTAACTTATTTTTTCAATCCCAGGAAAAACAATTAATAAAAAGTTTGTCAGATCGTACAAATATTAAATAATACCGGATTTACTTTAAATGTAAATAAAAACGCGTTTACAATAGTATAATAAAATACTTTAAATATATTATTAAAATGAAAACTTTGTTGAAACGGACCGGGAAAGAATTTGGATGATACGAAATTAAAAAACCGCCCACGAAATTTAACAACTTTCGAAAGTTATTAAAACTCGCCAATTTTTACCGGAATAATATATATGATTGTTTTATTTTATTTATATTGTTATCAATTTTAAGAAAAGAAAACTTTATTTGGTCAAATATCCGATATAAATAATATATTAGAAAGATAAAAATAAACATTCTTCTAAATTTGGTTTTAATTTGATAAAACGACACGGCGAAAATTAAAATCGAACTATATCATTCCGTCTCGATTTTCAACGGTTATTTTGTACAGAAAAAACGGACAGATTATAAAAACTAATAATATTTTATTAAGTAAATTTAACCTCGGGGGAAAATATATTATATAATGTAAGATAATAAATTATTAACGGTAATAACATAGTTAATATTTATCAGTTTTTTTTAATATTAATAAATTATTAAACGTTAAAATATTTTCGAAATTAAAAAATATTTTAACGTTAAATTTATAAGGAAAAGACTTTTGTAAAATTTCATGTTTATTTTAGTATTGGCCGGATAAATTATCAACGGTTTGCGACGTGGTTTGTGAACGAAAATAAACCAAAAATGTTAAATCTAAATTGACTACCGTATTATATTCCAGCTACTTTTTAACCATATTAATATTAAGTAAAATAAGATTTTATACGTAAAATAATGCGTTACCGAAATTATCCACCTTTTTCGAAATTATACTTGTTTATTTTCTAAATCGATACGTTGCGAATAATTCCAATATACCACGTACGTTTAAAGGCTATCCGTAATAATATTCATCGTTTTTCCTCTAAAACCAAAATAAAAACGTAAATTACATATTACCCGGTAAATATGTTAAATATACCATTATCATAAAAGTATTTGTAATTATTTAATCAAACATTATTTATCACGGTTATTTTATAGTATATTAATAAGTTTTTTTATCGTG
>NW_022156726.1:0-39287 GCF_004355905.1 Pyricularia grisea | reverse complement strand
GCTACCAAGAAGAAGTACCAGGCGCTATTTGACGAGTACGACAAGCAATGAAATTAGATGGGGTCTCAATGATTGAGTGATTTGATGATCAATTCCTGGCTAGGTAGTACGCTGATTGCTGGTAGGCTCTCCTAATTAAGACCATTTACTCGGTAATGACCGTGCTATATATGCTTTTGTGAACTCTGGGTAGAAGACCTACTCCGTATGCTTCCAATAGCGTGGTGGCACCCCCTGACGAAGCCGTGTTACATGATGTAAGCAATTATTACTTACCTGTGTTTTCATGTTTGTTTCTCTTTTTAAACCCATCGCGTGCCACCTGCCATGGCCAGGGCTAGCACGGAAGGAAGTTTATTGACACCTATCGATGAAGATCTAGACGAGGGTTAGATATTACAAATATTTACATCTTTGGCCAAGCTGTACTATGGGCGCCTGCTGGAATGCTGACATTGATCGGAAAGCCAGCAATAAATTTACAGTAATTCTTTTGGAGCAGGCAATAGTGCACGATTGCAGACGGGATGGATGGTGGTGGAAAAGAAGATATGATTTTTCCCAATATTTTGCTGCATACTCCGCACCAGGCCCACATCCGGGAAATATTTGGTACATTACCAGCATATATTAGTTTCCTGGAGTCCCACCATGATCTAACGCAAAGCAGCAACTTAGCTGCTAGGGCTGGCCTCATGGCAACCACGGTGGGTCCTGAGAGTTACATCATGAGTCGAAAGTCACTGAGCTTCCCGGGGGGGGGGGGGGGCTGTATGTACTTGAAATGCTGGCCAAAGCTGCAAAAGCAGCCCTTTAAGGTATTTGACGTACGTTCTTCCTCAGCCTTGACGTACAAGTACTCACGGAGCTTGCAAGATCCCAGTAAAGGTGCCTGTGAAAATGAGTCAAGTAGTGCAGTGTGTTTATGGTGTCTTTGTATAGTGAACCTAAATAGGAACAAGAAATTACAGAAGCAAAACACAAGAAACCCCACACTTGTTTATAACCTGTGGACCTCCTGTAGCCCCAAGTAGTCTTGCGTCGACGCAGATGTCAGTCTACTACTTTGCATGCTTCTCCACCTAATATCAGGGAACATTTTCCTTATTTCGATCTGGCTCCCAGTATGCTTGCTTGCCTGTAGCGCTGGGATTTCTAGGAAGGGTCGTTATTAAGGCCAGCAAGATGCAGCATAAAAACATTGTGCAAAATAATGACAGCACGTGTAAATGTCGCAAATCAGTCCACACCTTCCGGTTGCGTACATGAATCGTGCAATTAACGCGAACATGTCGTCTGGGCAATAAATTTCGCGCATGCTGTAGCAGGAGGGGTGTGTACTTTGGGAACCTGCGACTCTGCGATCAGTAGGATCGGTTTTCCCCTGACGTTAGCACCGTACTGGCCAGCTCTTAGAAATAGCGGGTAGGGTGGGGCAGCCCAAAGTGCGATGGGCTGTCGGGACGACGAAGCCCCGACCCACGTACTACCCCAGGAAAGCATAGCGGTTTCTTATCAAGTACAGGGGTGTGCTGCCCAGGTTTGTAATCCTGCCGAACAGAAGGGATGTGACCACACCGGGATTAATAGATTGAGCTGCAACGTCCAAGCTACTCGGATGTGATATGCATGGCAAGTTTCCAAATATGCTGTGCTGCATGAATTTCCTGGCCGTATTTCATGACCCAAAAAGAAAGAAAATCAGACCTTAGCCGCCCTGGACCGGATCCAGACATTGTTGTCAGCAGGGGCAGACTTCGTGTTGTGAAATCTAGAACTTTCAAGCCGTCATAGTGGTTGCCGGTGGGGCTAGCTGCTATCTGCATCGCACAGCTTCATCATCCTATCACGTCGTCTAGTGGAAGACGATGGCGAAGCCATCCACAGTTCCGAGAGAATACAATGAATGAGCTGGGTATAATAGAGCCATAGGTACAGCTGCTTCCCGATTATAGTCGCCACAAACGGCTTGTTTTATGCTCCTGCAAAATGGTCGTAACCGAAAAATCTCACTTGCTCGGTAACCACCGCCCTAGGGGTGCCTGGTGGAATTATCGATGGATTCCGTATGCACTTCTGTTGTTGATGTGCGTCGGGTGTAATCCCATCCTGTTTCTTCTGCACGTCGAGAACAATCTACTTGCCGCCATTTCCTTCGCTCTAGACCTCCTTCAGGAACGTTTATGGGGCTTCATGAAGCCCATTCTGAATGCCGTTACAGACGAAGTACTGAGAAGAACAACCGACCGTTCAGTGAGACGACTGATCCGCAAATCAGACTCGCTTGCTACTATCGGTAAAACCCTGTTGAAAGTTGAATCGGCTTTCATCACCCTCGTCAAGGTCCTCAGTCAAGCAGGCTTTCCGCTGTACCTAGCAGCCTTTTCCTCGGCCGCGCTGACCGGGGTCTTGGGATTGGGGACGTTCTGCCTCTTTGCTCCAATTGTACAAGATGCCCAAAAGCTCAAGTCTTCGAGGGATGACAGTGTGTAAGTATTATGTTTTTCGGCAACTGAACTTCAATCTGACTGATTCTTCTACAGTGAGGGTTTGGCGTCCAAATCCATGGAGGACGGATGGCTTTATACAGAATCCCTGCAAAGACTCGAACGGACGTTGACTCTATGGAAGTTGTTCATCTGTCTCGTGGTTGTCCTTGCTTGGTATTCTTTGGGTGCAAAAAGAGCGGATATCGCGATATTCGCCAGGCTAGCACATCAGATCAGCTCTGCTGATGACAACTTTCAGAAAATGAGCCAGACCTACCAAAAGTCCGCTCGCATCATACAAGAGATGTCAATGCAAGGCGGTGTTTTCATCTGCTTT
Organism: Pyricularia grisea; assembly: GCF_004355905.1. NCBI lineage: Eukaryota > Fungi > Ascomycota > Sordariomycetes > Magnaporthales > Pyriculariaceae > Pyricularia > Pyricularia grisea. Next base: position 36,461 of record NW_022156726.1, on the reverse strand, counting down.
GCTTCTACATGCGCGAATTTTGCGACTCGCAGGCGTTTGCGGGGACCAGACATCGAAGCTCAGTAGGCCAGTAGTTACTATGTATTGGGAGCGCCTCAGGCCAGTGCCAGCCGTTGATGGGCAGAACAAAATCTCAACAATCAATGCATATATTCACAGCATCGTATGCTCATCGGAGCTGCCAAATATTGGCAACATTGATCCGTTCTATACGCAGCTGTTGAACCTTTTAGCCAGGGCTAGTNGTCCTCGGGTCCGTCCTCCGCAAAAACATCCTCTGCTGCGCTCCTGATCCACTGTTGCAAATTTACCGGAGGTCCTGCTGCGTCCGGGTACTCCCTGTGAAAGGTATCCAGCAGTACTGGTGAATTTTTCAAGTCGCGGGCCTCATACCATGTCTCATCAGGGTCGAGTCCGACCCACGATACCTGATATTGCAACGTCTTCTTTCGTCCGAATAGACGTGAGGCCAACACTTGCTCCACCTCCCACTCCGGTTCTCCGTTAATTTCGACCGGTGGTTCCGGCTTTTGATACTGCTGAGGTAATGGATCCGTTCCTGCCTTGCGCAGTCGGCTGGCGTGGAACAGCTTACTACCTTTATACCAGGCAGGGGTGTCGAGAATGAAGCTGTGGCCCTTTTCCTCGAGAATCGTCCATGGTCCTGCATTTTGCGAGTCCAACTTGGTCGTAGGAGCTTCGGTGGAAAAACCCTTTTTGCTAACGTAAACCGCATCTCCCACCGTAAAGTCGACCGGTCGCCGCTTCTTATTAGCCTGCCTCTGTTGCTCTATCTGCGCTCCGAGTCCATTGTTGCGGGCCAGTTCCTGGGCTTGCCGGGCTTGGCGGACCATTTCCAGCGCCTTTTGTTGCTGACCGGTCTCCAGGTCTTCTTCGGGTAAAGGTAGAGAGAGCGGGTCTCTAGGGCGAGCTCCTGTTTCTGCTTCGATCGGTGCCATGCCGATAGAGGCGTGAACGGACGAGTTGTGGCCGAAGTCGAAAGCGGGAATATGCCGTCGCCAGTTCGTTTGGTATTTGTCTACATAAAAGCGCATTTTCTGATCCAATTCAGCGTTGGTAATTTCGACGCTGCCCTGACTTTGAGGGTGGCGGGCGCTTCCATGTTTATGCTTTGTTCCTGTCAACTCGTTTAAAGTGTTTAGGAACTCGGATATAAACGGTCCGGCGTTGTCGGAAAGCCATAAGTCGGGGACGCCTTTCCAACGGTACACAGTCTGATAATACCGCATGGCCAAGGTTTCCGCGGTGTCTGTCTTTTTTCCCGGTAGGGTGGCCAAAAGTTTGGTCAGTCGGCAGATGAAGACCCAGACGTAATCGTAGCCTTCTTTATCCTTGGGCATAGTTTTGCCGTCCACCACCACGTGCTGCCAACACCGTCTAGGGATCTCCAGTGGGTGCAGCAGCCCAGGCGTCTTGTCATGTCGTACCTTGTTGCGCTGACATTCGCGACAATTTTTGATGTAGCGTTTGACGTCTCGATTTCGGTCGGGCCACCAGTAATCTCTTTTCAGGCGGCTCAGGGTTTTGTTCTGGCCTCCATGGCCGAAGATCTTGGGCTCATGAGCTTCGCGGATGAGAGCCGTTCTTAAGAAAATCTTGCCATCCTGGGTAGTCTCGGGTACCGTTAACAGATTATCATGGCGACCTAGGTTCTGTTTTAGGTTCTCTTCCAGGATAAGGGCCACCAGGTCAACTCCTTGCGGTGCGGAGGGTTCCAAGCTGCTAATGGTTGGAAGAGGTTCGCCGGGTCGGGAGTCGATCTTTTCTGGAGGAATTAGTGCAATGGTGCGGTCTAACACAGCTCGGGCTTTAACCGTAGGGTTGTCGATGGTTTTGCGCGAAAGGGCATCGGCTGCCACATTATCCTTGCCGGGACGGTATTTAAAGGTGAGGTCGAAGTTGGCCAGGTAGTCAGCCCATCGTATCTGGCGAGCGGACAAAAGTTTCTTGGTCGACCAATAAATTAGGGCCTGGTGATCGGTGAAAACACAGAACTTGGTACCCAACAGGGCTGGTTCGAAGTCCTTTAGCGTATTAATCACAGCCAATAGCTCCTGGTCCTGAATCGGATAGTTTTGTTCAGCAGGGGACATGGTTTTGGACGAATAGCCGATTGGCTTCCAGCTGCCATCGTCCTGTTGCTGCCACACGACACCGGCGGTGGCCCTGCCACTGGCGTCGGTGTCCATCCTAACAGGCATACCGGGTTTGAAGAAACTCATCACGGGGGCGGTGATCACCAGCTGTTTCAGCGCTTCAAAGGCAGATTTCTGCTCGGGGCCTCTTTCGAACGGGACTCCCTTTTTCAATAATCGGGTCAGAGGTTCTGCTTGTTCGCTGGCGTGATGGCAGAACGTCCGAACGAAATTGCATAAGCCTAGGAAGGATCGTACTGCGGAAACGGAGGTGACATCGTCCCATTGCCAGCTGGTGATGGCTTCGACCTTTTTGGGGTCGATGCGGATACCTTTACCGATCTCTAGAAGTAAACCCAGGTACTCGATTTCGAAAACGCCGAAACTTGACTTTTTGATATCGCCTTGGAGTCCGGCTTTGTGCAACCTGTAAATAACCTCCTCGGTTTGCTCAAAGTGGACTTGCTCCGATTTATCCTCGGTATAAATTAACACGTCGTCTGCGTAGGCGCTCGCGAAAGCGTCCAGCAGTTCATTAAGCTGAGCGTTGATAAAAGCTTGGAACCAGGCGGGTCCGACCTTCAGTCCAAAGGGTAGGACCTTCCACTGAAATGTGCCTTGTCGCGTTTTGAACGCCGTTAAATACCGTGACTTCGGATCCATTAGCAATCTGTTAAAAGCTCGAATAATGTCGATCTTGGTCATCCTCCGGGCTTTTCCACATTTGCTCAACGTCCCGGCCACGTCGGGGGCAAGTACTTGTCGTCCTTTGATGAATTTGTTTACCCATCTGTAATCCACACAAAAACGTTGCTCCTTCGATTGCGGTTTAGGAACGAACAAAGTTGAAGCTGCGGTCTCCTCCATGGTCCGTTCAATGAAATCGATCCTCAGAAGTTCGTCGATGGTTTCTTTTTCCAACTCCATCATCGCGAAAGGGGTCGAATAACGGGCTGGCCTCCCCTCCAAAGGTTTCTCGAGTTCCAAAACCACGTCGAAACCGGGTCGGCTAGGCGGGAGAATCGTCGACGCCTTTTTGGAAAAGAAGCCCTCAAGGTGGGCAAGTGCTTTGGGCAACTTGGCTCGTACTTGCGCGATGTGCTCCGGGTCTTCCTCTGCAGGGAATGGAATGGGATGTCCATCGTGAGTCTTGTTCCATTGCAGGGCTGATACCGCATTGAGGCTGGTTGTAGGCGTATCGTTTACTGGTACCAGCGGTATAGGCTCCGTGGGTAACGGGGATCGCTTCCATCGATCTTGACGTGGGTCGTTAAGAAGGGCACAAATATTTGCTGGCAGGGCTTTGTTGGAAACGGTCTTTGGGATAGTCGGAAAGGCGCTAATTTCTGCGATCTGAGCCTGGTTTCCGTGTTGGCGTTTAGGGCCTTGAAGTATCTTGCGGACCTGGATGCGACGGTCTTCTTGTTCCATCTTGCGGTCCCGGCGGACTGCGTCAGCTTGGGCCTCGAGGTCCAGAGGCGGATTTGAACGTTGTACAACGATTGCGGGTGAGTATTGGGCCATGGCGGGCAGGTCGTTGGGCCAAACGAAGCTGCGGGTAGCTGGGAATAAGCCTACTCGATGCTTCGTCCACCATTCTTGTCCGATAAACACATCGTGTGCCGTCTCGAGGAGGATAAATTTCTGCCGTGGGAATTGTCGTCCGTCGATTTGCAAAGCGAGCCGAAGGTATTCGGTGGCTCTTGCGGTAACCTTCCCGTTAAAATCTCCAAAGTCCAAAGGTTTGGGGAGCTTTTTGATAGGTAGCTCTAAACGTTGGGCGACCTTTTTCGCGAGGCTCGGTCGAATGGATAAGTACACATCTGCTCCGGTGTCACAGAGAGCTTGGGCGTTGAGACCACGACCTTTGTCTTGCAATTGAATGGGAGCAAGGAAGGTGTTTAATTTGGGTGATCTATCGATTTTGGCTATCTGAGGCATGCAGACTGCCGAGGAGACTTCCGGCAGCCTTAGCAGTTTTCCGAATCCGACGAAGATGAGCTGTGGCCGGATCGTTCACCAGCTTCTCGATCGCCTTCGTGTTGAAGGGCGAGAACGGCGGCGATGTGAGCGGCCTTTTCGGGGCAATTGCGTGCCAGGTGCCCGGCTTCTTTGCAAAGGAAGCATCTACCCTCAGTGACCAATTTGGCGTTTTCTCTGCTGGGCGACTTCGGGGCGTCAATGGTCTGTGTGCGGGTTTGGTTCTTGGCTTCCTGGCTGTGCCGGCGATTCTCGTGTCGACGCTGTTTGCGTTCGGCGCTGGCTGAACGCTCACGGCGCTCTTCCCTCTTTTTGCGGTTCTCGCGGAGCTCCTCCCAAGCGCGTTGTTGGGCCAGCGCCGAGTTCGCAACTTCTCCGGCAAAGGTCTCGTACGAGATATTTGGGTCTTTGGATAGGCTGAGAAGCTGGGGGTTCAGGTTGGCAGGAATGTGCTCATAGAGAACCAACTTGCGTTCCGTTTTGGCAATGTTGGCTTTATCGGCTAGGCTGTTAACCTTGCCAATAAACTGGTGGATGTCTGTTGACTTGTCCGACAGACTAAACTTCAGGTGACGAAGCTCCTCACGGGCTTTGGAGGCTTGATTGTCATCGTGGTAAACAGCGGCTAGGGTCGCGACCATTTCGGCCGCGCTGCTGAAAGGCATAATGGTGGATTCATAGCGGCCTTGGATAAGGTCGTTGGCAAGCCCTTCAGTGAGGGAATTGATCACCGCCATGCGGCTTCTTTCTGTTTTATAAGTTTCGTCGTCCTCTACAAATTTATCTGCGATTTTGGTGATCCATTTATCAAAACGATCCTTATCACCATCAAACATGCCGGGGTCGATGCCGGCTTTACGTGCCGTCCTGTCGTAGGCAGGGTTTTTAGCATTTTGGTTACTTCCGTAAGGCTCAAATGCTGTCCGGGCAGCGATACCATGGGGCTTAAACTCAGCCCCTCCAAAGGCGCTGTTCAAAGGCGTAATACCGCGGGTTTGACGGGTGGCATTGTTACTCCGGGTGGCAAGCTGGTCTTAAAGTTGGGCAATGGTGGCCAAAAGATCTTGCAGCTGTGATTGAGTGATGGTAGCCTGGCCGGTTGTGCTTTCGCTTTCGTCTGCCATTTCGCTTCTCATTTGGGCGGCAGGCGAGGGCGCTCTGCTTGGAGATTTCGGAATTTCGTTCCTGCCGTCTGACGTTTTGGCAGAAGGTTGGTGGGGAGGGCTTCGCGCCTCTCCTGGGTGCTCAGAAACTGACTCGTACTCGTACGATCCGTCAACTTCGATGCTGTCGACTGGCTGATCTTGCTCTGTGTCGGATTGGGGCTCAACGGGCTCTTCAGGCTCTGTGTTGGCGCTGGTAGGAGCGGGCTCTACTGGCTCTGGGCTCACTGGGGCAAATGTAATCTCTCCGTTTTGATCCGAACCTTCGGTGTTGGGAGTAGCAGTGCCTGAAGCCAAATTATCTGGCTTTGCTGAGTTTGCGTTTGTCACGCGTTGGGATTGGCGAATCGGTGGGCCGTAATTCTTACGCGGCGACATTGATTTCGCGAATGGTGTCTTCTGTGGCCTAGTTTACCGTCGTGCACAGCCGACGTGGTGAACGATTGAATGAAGGGATTGAACGATATATTTTAATTGCTTCACCAGCAAATCATAGTGAGTTTAGAATTATGTCACGGCCAGGCATACATTGGAGAACCTCAGTGTATTAGGCGCTATCGACGAAAATTCTAAACTGAAGAGAAGAGAGAAATTACAATCGACGACGCGCTCAAGAGACGCGCTTAAATCCGGAGGTAGTGGATCCTTGTCCGATCCCTGGCTCGGTGTGGAGCCGAGTCGTGATTCTGAGGGTAGGTCTAGGGGCCTGATCCTCACAAGGCTCAGCTAGCCTGATGTCCCTTATAGTCAGCTAAGGTATCCGAGGTGTACCTATGCACGTACGACATGTATTGGCAGAGGTTGTTGACCTCTTCATCGTCCAGAGGTCTCATACATAGATAAATAGTAGTACATGGCAAGGCAAGCACTGTTTGATTAGCCCAGGCCACTGCACGAGTCAACAGTGCGGTTAAAACCGGTGTTTATGCGTTTTCGCAATGTCCATGTATCCATTCGTGCCTGTCGGCACGGGCTCTGTAGGGGAAATGCGAATCAACCCACGTCTTTGCCAAGCTTGCACATCCTTTCATCGACCTGCAGCTGACTCCAGATGGTTATTTGATCATATAGAACAATACTTTATTGATGGGGCTCCTAGAATTGTCTGTCCTTAGCCGCTTGATAAGCCTGTAATGGAATGTGCCAAAGACGTAGGGAATGCATTGCAGACTTATGTACTTAGGCAAGGCAAGCTGATCTCTGAAAAGTAATTGGCCGAGTAAGTTAAAAGCTTGGAGGCGAGCGCAGGGCTGGAGTATCCGTCTCTCCTGCAGGCTCGGATTGTCTTGCCAGTGGTAGATACGTAATTGTTAAGGAGATACAGGGTACAATAACAGTTTTATCAAAGCCAGCCGTGGAAAGGGTGGGATAGAAGTATGGTTCTGATACTCGGTCACGTCGCACGGTCGAGAGTTCCAGCTTTGCGTCGAGGAGTTGAACATTCCGGTGCGATAAAGCGCATTTAAGCAACAATAGTCCATAGATAGTCAAGGAAAGTAGCAGAGTTAAGCCAAAGCAGTAGTCAGGAAAATGGAATGATAGGCGAAGACATGACTAGAGAGCTTCCGAATACAGCAACTCGAGAATCTGAACAGACCAGATGGGCAAGGGAGACTAACCAGTGTTGACGGGTTGCAAGAATCAGGTGCCCACAAGTAGTTAGACTGCAGCAACATGCTCACTAGGGAGAATGATGGCTTAGGGAACGAGTAGCTGTTTGGCTCTCAGCATGCCGTCTCGCCGCTCGGCTCAAGTCACTCTGCATAGAGGATAACGTTGGCCACCCCCTGATGCCCCCCCCCCCCCCCCCCCCCCCCCCCCCCCCCCCCCCCCCCCCCCTGCGGATGGGCCCCTAAAAATATCTACTCCGCCACTTTCACCTCCTATCGCTTTTTATAAATATCTCCACGAACTTTTCACTTTGGGATTCAATTTTTTCCACCCTCTTTTTCTTAAGCTCCCAATGAAACAATATACTGAAATCCAGCTTTTTACCGCTATTTCTGACATAGAAAATGGCCAATCAATCCACAAAACCTCCCGAAAATGGGGCATCCCTAGATCTAGACTTCAACATCGATTAAAACGTTCACAATCTTATTGAAAAAGCTCGAAAATCGTTCCAAAAGCTTTTGCAGGAGCAGGAAAAACATATAGCTGATTGGATATTAGCCCAAGCCGCTTTAGGGCTACCGCCAACGCATCAAGAATTACGTGTTTTTGCGGAATCCTTCAAGCTTCTGGAGAAACAGAGGGCCTTGGAAAACGGTGGAAAGCCTGGTTTTTGGCTCGTTATCCAGTCCTCAAAACCAAAGGCCCCGTCGAATAGACAACGGCCGGGTTAATGGCGCTACTATGGAGGTAATTAAATCTTGGTGGCTTTATATCACCAATCCCGTTATTGACGATATTAAACCGGAAGATAGGTGGAATATGGACGAAACCGGTATAATGGAAGGTGAAGGTTCTAATGGTTTGGTATTAACTTATATAGCCAAATGCCCATTAATTTTGGCAAATATAAACCCAAAACACTTTAAAGGAGGTTTTTTTATAATATCAACTTACAAGGTAACCTGGTATAATTTTGTCACGAAAGCGATCCCAAAGAGACAAGGCTGCAATATAGGGGCGATTCTATTCGAAGATCTAAAGCTAAGTGTAAAGAAAGAAGAAAGGCACGCAGTGCCAATCGCGTACACGCGCCTAAGCGAGCAAATAACAAACTCACCCTGGCGCCTTGTCACGTGGAGTGGAGCTAGTCACGGTTGGCAGTCGCCCAGGCACGCCACTCCGTAACAGGTGGAAGATGCCCAGCGATTAAGTGAAGAACATCCCTTGTCTTGGCACCCCACCCATTTGTCCTAACAACTTACGGATTGACCTTGGTTGATGGTCAAGAAATGGCTGCCTCAGGTAACAGAGGATGGTTTGTTGCGAAATCCTAGGAACATATTGTGGATTGAAAGAGTAACCTCATTTTATAGACATAGCTATTTGTCAACCTGATGCTAGCCTTTGAAACCGCCTGGGTGATGAACATCTCCGGAATGCCAACCCAACCTCGCTGGGAGATATTCACCGACTACATCCTATTGGTTGGACTGCTAGGGATTTTATAGGCCGATATACCATTTTTGCGAACTCCTCATCCATCGCCTGTGCCCGAAACCCACTGATATTAACGACCGAGAGCAAAAAGCTTGGACGCTTGCGGTTGTTGAATTTACGCCACAACTACTCAACACTTCCCTTCCTTAAGCCCAAACAATTAGGGATCGATAGGCCGAGGAACGAAGGCTTGGGGTATTGGAAAGCTTCGACTATTTCTGGCCCCCAAGCCTCCAGGTTTTGTCCTCGTTCCAGCCTAGTCTCCTCCAACCTGCTTTTTCCGTCACATCACATGCGCCCATATGTATTCTTTTGCGGTTAGGGAGCATTCCACCCTCCGTGGCAATTCGAGGCAAAACAGTCTCGGTATCACCCATTGACGCGCTCGTGTGGCCTGTGCGGCTTACATCTGCCGTATCAGCCGCGAACAAAAGACCGAATTCCCCGCCCGTGAGGTAGGCCACAGTTGAATCGTTGCCGGGGATCGTGAAATGAAACATTCCTTTTATCAAGAACAGCCACCTGGGACGTGTCAGTAGAGCTGAAATGTGGCGTTGGTGTTGGGCGGACCTTACAGATTGTACGGGGCGTTGTGTGGTCCTTCGAACTTCCCAGGTGGGATAACGCTCCAGGTGATATTTTGTACTCTCCCCAGGCTTAAATTACCGTCAGCGGTGATAGGCGAATCCACTTCCCAACACTCAAAGGTAGATGCGCCGTCTTGTGCACTGATCGCTGTGACATTAAGCCGCATCTCTGCCATTATGCAGGGAGCGAGGAGGGTAGCGGTCAACGCAAGTGCCTTTGTAACAAACATTTCGCATCCTTGTACATGCTTCCTGATGATCACAGCTAACTTATTTGCACTCATCAGTGTGCTGAGCTCCCCCTTAATATATTAGCTGTAAACTGTTGTTGGAAATACATTGATGCTGCCTTAATTTGGTCAGTACATGGACTTCCCTGAAAAAATGATTCCTCAAAGCCGTATCCTCGGCGGAGCAAAAACGGGATACAGCTTGGACTCCATTGTTATCCTAAAATAGCTTTCGTTTGTAAGGCAGCGGGAGTCGGGCCAGCGCGCTCTCTACAATTATTTAAATCGCAGATTTTGATACAGTTTAGAGCAAATCTACCTTCCGCTTGTATTACAGTTGTTCAATCTTTTAAATGTGGGGACGACCTAATGCTACTTGAGTCTACTTGACAGGATAGCACTCTAATCAACCATCTACAAACGTACCTGAAAGTAGCTGCAAGTGCCCCACCTCACTGCTTTACCGAAGATCCACATCAAACTCCAGATCAACTCGCTGAGATGTATGCATATGCAGGCATTGTCAGCAACGAAGCGAATGTTGTGTCCTGGGCCGAGTCACATGCTAAAATGACCAGAAGTACCTCGCATGCCTACAGAATCCAGCAGAATCGTATGGAAGCTTCAATCCAGACACCACGGCCCGCACTTGGCGCAGAAGCTGACCGTCCCGAAAATACGGGCCGCATCCACGCCGTCTTCTTCGTGGTATCTTAAGTGAAAAAATAGTCAGACCGAAACCTGTACTATTGACAATGCGAGCGATTCCTATAACTCGAACCATTCCTGCTCTGACAGCGAGCCGTCCGAACCTGCGTCCTTCACCAGCATCAGCTGACTGAGACCCGCTGGAAGTGCGCTTACCTATGTGCGATATGCTGATTGCGACCCAGAACGGGCATGGGACGACGAGCTTACGATTCGCTACAATGTAGAATGGAAGCGATTCGTCAAAAAACAGGGTAGGCTGGCGAATCAGGGTTGGATCTTGAGATATCGCCACGCGAGTTCTGAAAGCACGTCCTCCAACTCAAGGTGGCTGACGCAAGTGCGAATAAGACTTGGAAAGAGGACGCCACAAAGCTGATTCTTTCGGTCACTCACCACAAGACAGGCAAAATCATGAAAAGATTTCCGAAACAAGAGATTGACTGGTCTTTCGTCGCAATACAGCTTGGCGAATGGAACAGGTTTGTAGATGACGGGAAAAGATTACAACTACAGCAACATTCTACTACGCGTCAATAATGTCAAGGCAGCTAGAAGGGAGCGATAGCATTTCAGGAAGCAGATTTAGAAGCCAGAACTGTTGGTCTAGAGCGAGACGCATGCATTAGACAGGTATATGCGCTTATGCATTGCACTGGGCCGCCTTGCACAAAAGGGGATAATTGCTGGCAGTCGGGAGGTAAACACCGCCGCCTTTTACCGCACCGTGTGACGATGCTTACAGATCACTTAGAAGCCGGGAGGCCATTAAATGGGCATGGTGATGTGCCAGACCGGATCCTTTGAAGAGTAAATGATGCGCTTAGAAAGCGACGAAGGGCTAAAAAAATGCAATCGTCAAGAAGGGTCAGTAAAGCACGCAAACTGGGAATATCATTGCTATCATATGGGTACGTTGTAAGGTTGCAAGGTGTTGCAGTAAGAGGCGTCTGTGGTTCGATGCAAGATAGCCAATCCCCATCGGGTATCCCATATTACTTTATGTCCTGTTCAACTTGGCAATAACAACATCACAAAACCCAATGATGCTCGACGCGTTAATAATCTCAAAAGTCGCCAAAACAACCCCCAACTCCGCCCTGACCCAGTTCCGAATCTCCACAGCAGCCATAGAGTCTATCCCAAACGCCGACAGCGGCCTCTCGACGTCGACCTGCTCTACTTCTAGTCGCAGCGTCTTGGCAAAATATGCTCCAACCACCCGCACTAGCCCGGCCTTGACCGCGGCCGGCTGCACCGCCTTGGACGACCACAGCATGAGCTGCAGCTCGCGCAGGTCCTTGCTGTCCGAGGTGTGTTTTGTGCTGCTGGAACCTGCGCCGCGACCAACGCCCCCGTTGGAACCGTCGCCCCCGCCGGCTTTGGAGCTGGGGATGTTGAAGAGCGCCGAGAAGCGGGCGTCGGTGGCCAGGTCTGATTGTTCTGGCTGCGGGACCGTCAGTCCCGTGATCATTTGGTAGGGCACTGGTGATGGTGCTTTGCTGGGTTCTAGTTGGGACTTGAGCTGGTTTTCCTGCTGTAGCAGACAAAGCTGGATGATTTTCCGCAGCAGGCGCTCGTTGATCGGGGTAAGTATTCCGCCTGCCGTGACTTTGGAAAGATAATCCTCGCCTGAGAAGTCGTCACTTCCAGACTGCAGCGCAGTCATTGCCTGCTGTTGACTTGCAATGTACCCAATGTCCTCGACGGCTCCGAGGTCGACTGCACATGCCGGCAAGCCCATGGCGCGACGGTGAGCCGCGAGAGCGTCCAGCACCGCGTTGCCTGCCGCGTAATTTGCCTGACCTTTGCCGCCCACTATGCCCGAGATGCTAGATAGAAGCGAGAAGTAATCCAGGTTCAGGTTTAGATCCAAAGCGGCTTGGTGTAGGTTTATTGCGCCGACAATCTTGCATCCAGTGGCTTCGTGGAACTCGGTCGTGGTCATGGTTGTAAATGGTCGGTCCTGTTTCACAAAGAATGTGAGCTATCTACGTAGGCAAGTATGGACAGGAAAAAGGAAAGAAACGAGGAAGGGTTGGGCATACTCTGAGAACCATAGCACCATGCAGAATACCGCCGATTCGCATCTTTGTCTTGGCAAACGCCCCCTTGACATCTTCGAGCGATGTCACATCGGCCTGGAGCACGTCCAGGTGACAGCCAAGCGAGGCCAGACTTTGGCGTATCTTGTCAGGCACATTTGCGCACCGTGAGAGAGAGGCAATGTTCTTCGCACCCATTTCCTTGGCGAGGTAAACGGCAAGACTGCCACCCAGCCCAGCGAGACCGCCGATGATCAGATGGCACACATCTGATCGAAGTTGGGATGGGATGTGTGAGAGTTGCCGGATTGGTACTACGGTACCAGCTTCTATTCTCCCTTCCATATCTTGTTTTTGCTCTCCTTTTTGATTGCTATCTATTGGCCCATTTCGCGATACCACAAGTTTGCCGATGTGAGAGCCCTGTCTCAACAAGCGGAAAGCGTCGGCTACGCGCGAATAGGAAAAGGTCTGCCGGGGGGAAATAGGCTTCACGGCTCCCTTTTCCAGTAGACGGAACAAATCCGCTATGATGATCTTGATGGTGGAGTCCGAGAAGAAGCGCGGCGACGTGTCCAGGGCACGGTACGAAACGTTGCGCGTGAAGGGTTCCATGGGTAGCGCGTGCCGGGCGAGCATGTCCTTTTTGCCAATCTCGACAAACGTTCCGTTCGGAGCGACTAGGTGCCACGAAGACTCGAGCAGAGGTCCCGTCAGAGAATTCAACACCAAGTCGACCCCTGCGCCGTCCGTCATCAGGCGGATCTGGTCTGCGAACTCGGGCGTCCGCGACGAAAAGATGTGATTTGCCGGGATGTGCATTTCTTCCACCAAGAAATTCTTCTTGGCATCGCTGCCAACCGTCGCAAAGATTTCGACACCGCCGACGCTCCTGCACAGTTGGATGGCCGCGTTACCCATACCTCCTGTCGCCGAGTGGATGAGGACGCGCATGCCGCTCCGCAGGCCCCCCAGGTCGAAGAGTGCATACATGGCCGTGATATATACGACGCACAGCGTGGCAGCGTCCTCGAAGCTCATGTCGTCTGGGATGGCATGCACACGTTCCGTGCTGGCGCGCACGCGGTTAGCCAGTGACGCGCGGTTGAAGACGACGACGCGCTGGCCGGGCTTAAAGGTCGTTACATCCGAGGCGACGCGCACCACAACACCCGCAGCCTCTTCTCCCAGGCGGTACTCGTCGGCGGGGACCAGGCCCATCGTGACAGCGACATCTTTGTAGTTAAGGCCTGATGCGTGCACCTCGACTTCGACGTGGTTGGGTGGGAGCTCGGCCGGCAGCGCCGTCTCGGCGAAACATAGCGAGTCAATGTTGCCCAGCCGTTCTGCTCGGAGCTGCACGCAGACTGATGGGTCGTCTCTGGGCTTGAACAATTCGCCCATGTAGATGTCGGAGCGTTCGAGCTTGGCCCGGTTGAGGGTGGCGTCTGGCATGATGCGACTGATGTGCAGGATACCTTGGCGCTCGACGAATTCGCTTTCGGTGTTTCGATTGGTGCTGCTACTGGGAGATAGGAGCTGCTGCAGGCACGTTTCGATGGGGTCGATATCACCGAGCCCATTTGAGACGGATTGGGGACTTAAATCCAAGCTGATCAGACGCAGATGTGGCTCCTCTCGCCGGACTGAACGCATTAGTCCGTTTATTGCTGCTCGCTCTGGATGCATCTCTTTCAGGCTTTGCTCCTGTCCGTCACCGTCCAAGCCAACGGCGCCAGCAGTGAGCCACAGGATTCGACATTCTTTAGAAATGAGCATTTGTAGAGCATCCCATTGAAGCTCGGTGATTCTAGACATGATCGGTCCGTATAGTTCATCGCATACCAAGACAATACTGCCCGCTTGAATCTGGTCAATATCACCAAGATGGCTGAGAGAAACGTTCCAGCCATTGGCTTCGAGCTTCCCTCTAATGGCAAAAGACTTGGGTCTAGATTCTTCTGCAAAGTGAAAGACTGTGAGCGGCCTTTTAGCCCTTGGGTCAACTCTGTTGGTCGAACCTAGTTGAGCTGCTGGGGATGCTGGGTGTGTGGAAAGAAAAAGCATTGCATCCACTCCGTCTGTAAATTCCAAGATGACCTCGAATCCGGCTCCCCTGGCTATCTTTTTCACCAGCTCAATGTCCGACTCGTTTGCAGAGGCCACTGTCACCACCGCATATCCGGTGCTCTGCTCACGCATTCCATCGCGGACAGTTTTCAACATGGTCTCCAATCCCGCCTTCGCCTCGATATGATGCCTGTTGATATTAACGATGGTCAAGTCGTACTTGCTGTCACCGGGGAGCACGGATCCAGCCATGGAAATATCAGCAAGGCTGAAGCTGGCATTGGGCAAAAGTGAGTAACGGTCTTGGATCGCCAGCAAGGTCTGCGGCTCGCCCGAGACAAAGTGGTACGAGGAACAAATGTCAGCGCGCAGGCGATTGCATCCCTCATCGGCGTCGCCGCCAGGGAGCCAGTAGGGAGGTACAATGGAGCTTTGGGTTTGATCGGTGTCTGCGTCACCTCTTTGCTCACCGGTGCTAATTTCGAGCACGTTGGGGTACGGCAGTTTGTGACAGACTAAGTCCAGGACGAGCTGTATTTTATCATTCCACTCCGAGTCGGGCCTCATGCTCTGTAAACCGCGAGCACTGAGGAGGGATACGTCGGGCTTCCAGACCAGGCCGTGGTACACATGGCTCATGGTCAGGTCCTCCTGCGCATCGACACGGTTCCAATGAAACCCCCTGATTTGCAACAGGTGCGTGCCATCCACCGCGTCGTAGACGTCGCACGATCCAACACTATCCTCGGGGATACCGGGCCTGCGTGCCCCCGTGGGACGAACACTGGATAGGACCACGGCATTGTTCTCCGCATTTGGTTGCTTTTTGGAACGAACAGTCATTGTGATGCTCTCTATTAGCGGAGGCACCGTCACGACACCGACGGCCGCACGGTCGCCCTTCCACAGAGCCGGGATGAACGCTTGCGTGACTGAGTCGAAGGCCACGGGGTGTAGAGCCCCTCGTGTCTCGTACCAAGGCTGCACCGGTTTCGCCTCTATCTTATCCTCGCTGCCCTGCGTAGTAGTGACAGGCGGATCCATTGACAACAGGTTCCGAGTATCTTGCATTCCAGGTGTGCATTCCACCTGAACAAGGCGCTGAAAATGGGGACCAAAGTTGTACCCGACGTCGCGGAAGGCCCGATACCATGTAGCCCCTGGATTGGCGTCGTTAAGCGGGCGAATCTGCTCGGTGGTGGCGGCGGGTAGTTGGCGCCAGGTGCTGGAGGCTGCGTCTGCGGCCAGGTCGACGACACGGATCAGACCGGTGCAATGTTCGATCTTGCTGCTGGGGTCTTTGATACTAGGCACCGAGAAAATTTGAAATGTAAACCATCCAGCCATGTTTGTTCGCTCGCGCGATAGACTAGTAACTAGCCGACAGTCTTCTCGGTCATCCAGTACTAAGGCACGAAGAATCTTGACGTCCTGCAGCTGGAACTGATAACTTGATGGTGGCTCGGCAGGGTGTTGGAACTCTTCGGTCGAGTTACTGTTCTGGTTGCTGTTCTTCCACTTAGTCATGCTGGCGGTCTGATACACGGCTTCGACGGCCATGGCAACATATGCAGCACCCGGCATGACGACCTGCTCGCCAATCTTGTGATCCCGAAGCCAAGTGACATCGGCAAGGTGCAGAACCTTGGAAAATATCGGATTGCTCCAGGGCGTCCCAAGCACCTTGGTTCCGAGGAGGTCATGCGGGACAAAAGGCCGGTGACGCCAGTCGCGACTGGCGGGTCCTTCGTGCCAGTATCGAGTGGAGTGATCCCATTGGTAGTTGGGAAGATCTACTACGACCCGGGGAGCCGTTGTTCTTGCCGAGCCAAATTTCACAATGCTCGCGTTCTCGTCTGTACTGGCAAAGTCATACCCGTTGACCTTGGCGAGGGGTACAGGGACACCTACAGCAAACAACTGGCCTGCGACTGCTAGGAGAGGATACACGCTGTTGGCCCCTCGCTTCAAGGCTGATGTATATTTGACCTTGGCGGCCAGTCCCTGATTTCCGGCGCCATCAGCATCTTTAATCACTTGGGAAACAGGACCTGCCAATGCGTTGCTCGGTCCAATTTCGATAAGCATCAAATCAGCCTCATCAGTAGCCTCGGACCCGTCAAGAATCATGCCTGTCAAGGCCTGGTGGAACCGGACTGGCATCACCATGTTGCTCTTCCAGTACTCTGCATCCACTGCCGATCCAGTATCAATGCGGTTTCCAGTCACCGACGAGAACCACACCGCCGAGCCTTGCTGTTGTCCATTTTTCGAGCCTTCCCGGCCGAAATTGCAAAATTCTTGAAGGGTTTTCTTGTAATAAGAGGCTACAGATGTCATATACGGCGAGTGGTAGGCCAGGTCGACCTGGAGAAGACGAGCGAAGTGGCCATCTTCTTTCAACCTGGCTTCCAACGCTGTCAAAGAGGACACTGGACCGGAAATGGTAAGGCTGGAAGGACTGTTGTAACATGCAATATGCACATCAGCCCCTTTATTCGAGCTTTTGCTGTTGACCGCGTCCAGGTAAGACTGTACCATTTCCGGTCCGACTCCAATTGCTAGCATGCCAAGAGGCCCCACGGCTTGTTCCTGTCCATTTGCCTCGAGCATCTGTTTGGAGCCGTAGCCACGGAAATACGCCGTCTTGATAGCATCCGCCGAGCTCATGTAACCTGCCGCAACAGCAGCCGCAATCTCCCCGGACGAGTGGCCAACAACAGCCGACGGTTTCACATCCCAGTCCTCCAAGACGGCCAACAGAGCCAACTGCAGAGCCGTGACAAGAGGCTGCGAAAACTCAGGCTGGCGTATCACACCCGCCTTGCGCGGTTTGGTCAGCTCATCTACAAGCCTCCAGGCGGGGCGCACTGGTTCTGGTAGCGCCTGGAGCACATCATCCAGCGCATCGACGGTGCGGCGGGCCAGCGGGTACGTTTCCAGCAGGTCCCTGCCCATCTGTGACCACTGCGCTCCTTGGCCGGTGAAGATCATGGCGATGCGGCGGCCGGCCGCGCGGGTCTTATCAAATGAGAATGCGTTCCACTCGATCTCGTCCGTGGCCTGCGACACGGTAAACGCACGGTTGAAGTGGTGGGTTCGCCGCTCAGATAGGGTGTAGGCCAGGTCTTTCAGCCGCACCTCGATGGCCGGGTTGAGGAGGTGCTTTTCAAGCACGTTGATGTTGCGCTGGAGCGAGTCCTGGTTGTTGGCTGATACGACGAGGAGTTGTGGACGCTGCTTCATCATGAGGTCCATGTCGTCGTCGTCATCCATGTCCAACATCCCGTTGGAACCCGACAGTGAGTAGGATGTTTCCTGATGGTGGGACAAGACGTAATGTTGTTGCTCTCTGGCATCGGCGCCGAGTAGATACATGGGCGATTCGATGACGGCATGTGCGTTTGATCCTCCAAATCCAAACGAATTGACACTTGCCCGACGCATAGCCCCTTTCGGCCACTGTAAATTCCTTCCCACGACCTCCACACACGAAGCCTTGAAGTCGATCATGGGGTTCGGCGTGATATACGTTGGGTTTCCTGGTATCACGCCTCTCTCAATAGCCAAAACAGCCTTGATGAGCCCCGAGATGCCTGCGCCCGCTTCCGAGTGGCCAATGTTGCTCTTGCAAGACCCGATCAGCAAGGGAGCGCGACGGCCATCGGCACGCGCGGGGGTCGCAAACGCAGCCGCAGCACCCTGCACCTCGATGGGATCCCCAGCCTGCGTGCCCGTCCCGTGGCACTCGAGGAATGTGGTCTGGTCCAGGTCCGCGATGCCGGCGTTGGAATATGCGGCGCGGATGGCTGCCGTCTGCGCCTGGGCGCTGGGGCTGGTGATGCCCGTGGGGGTGCGGCCGTCATTGTTGCAGGCGGTGCCGCGGATCACAGCTCGGATGGGATCCCTGTCGCGAACGGCGTCGTCAAGCCTCTTGAGGAAGACGGCGTTGACGGCCTCGGCGCGGCAGTATCCATCCGCCTTAACGTCGAAGGTGTGGCAGCGCCCGCTCGCCGACGCGGCGTTTCTCATCAGTCCGCCCTCCTCGTTGTGGGATGGCTCCATGTAGAGATTGATGCCCGCCACCAGCATCCCGTCGCACTGGTTGGCTTCCAGATAGCGGCATGCTGTGTCTATAGCCGTCAGGGAGCCAGAGCACGCCGTATCCACCGTCATGCTGGGCCCACGAATGTCGAGAAAATGGCTAATGCGGTTGCTGAGGATCGATCTGGACACCCCGATGACCGTGTTCTCGGCCCTCTCGTCGGGATCACGAGCCTGCATCAGCTCATAGTCGCCGCACATGGCCGCGACAAAACACCCGATCCGTCTGCCCTTGACAGAGTCCAGAGTTGCTCCGGCGCTCTCCAGGCACTCATACACTACTTCGAGCAGCTGCCGCTGCTGCGGATCAAGGATGTTGGCGTCAGAGCGCGGGACGTTGAAGAAGGGTGCATCCCACAGCTCAGTGTCAACATCCTCCAGCCACATGCCGCCCGGACTCGCCATCGTGCGGGGTTTAAGTGAGCCGTCAAAGTGACCATTCAGAGAGAAGCGAGAAGTGGGTGGATGGTTGTCGGCGATCCGGTTCGCGAGCAGCATCTCCCAGAAGGCCTGCGGGCTATTGCTGTGGCCGGGAAGACGGCAGGCCATACCTACAACTGCTATAGGGGTTTGTTTGTGGGTTGGAGAGCAGAATTTGTGATCATTCATGGGGCTGGGGATTTGCTCATGGCCATTTGTGAGTGGGCCGTTGAAACCAATATGATGTGCGTTGCCATTGGCACACGCAGCGTTGGATGTGTCATCGGCCGTCATGGTTAAGGAGTGAACCAGAATACTTGGTGTGAAAGCGAGGGATGTTTGCGTTGAGAAGAAGTTTGTGAGAATAAGAGGTCTTCTACGTAATAACGAACATACAGACCCTTTCAACTTTTCCGATCTCTGGACTGCTTGGGGCTCTCAAAGAACTAACTGATCTTCAGACTGAGGCAGTAAAGTTGAGACCTGTGGTCAGGAGTAGAGGTGTTGCAAAATGAGCTAGGTTGGATTTGCATCCAAGAAATCATTATGTCTTTTCTTCTTATAAAGGGGTCATAGAAGCACTCTTATCTGTACCATGCGTCATGTTCTCTACTGTCTACATTATGTTGAGACTCAGTGTTGTGCAGATCTAGACTGTCGCGAACAAACGTTGTCAGTGGTTGCCCAAAATGTCCACTCAAACGCGGTTCCTAAGATAGTGAACGCGAGTCGCCGTGTGGCTCCTTGACATTGATATCAAATTCATATGTCAATGTATAACGGTATAATTGCATGCTCTGCTCAGGGTCCTTGTCATACCATCGGTGACCATTGCCAGAGCTCCAACACGCTATCAAGGCAGGATCGTGCTGCGAAATGCAGGCCGGAATTTTCCCAATCCCGACGTCGTGGCGCCGACCGAACCTGAAACTTTAAACTTCAAACCGAGTAAACCCGCTTCTACCGCATTTGCACGAGCTAGGGAATGCTTGTGTTCTGACGCGCCTTTTCGTGTTTGAAACAAACATGACAACCCTCGCCTGTATACCCCGTGGGACATTGAGTAAGCAAGCTTTGGCGATACAACAATCTAGAATCCTGACAAGTGGTGGAGCAAATGCCACCTTGGCCGTCCACACCCACCCATCTATGATTATTATGATAACTATTCTGTACTCGGTTAATATCGCCCACTGCTTGAGACCTTAGGTTAAAACAGATTGAGATTTCTATTGCAGTTGCATGGTCTTCTATAATCTATGTACTTCAGCTTTCCTTCCTTTCATTCAAATCACAACCAGACTACTACAGAATACACCATGGCGCCTGTCCCGGACGTCCAATTCATTGAGTTCAAAACACTGGACGGCTTGACACTAAGAGGGTCATACTATGCCACGCTACAGCGAGCACCAGCGGTCGTTATGACACCCGGCGTTAGTACCCCACGCATTGCCTTCAAAGATAATGGAAAGCCACCAATGTTAACCAACTCTCCAAACACAAAATAGTTCAATTGGCCCCGCGAATTTCTCGTCACCGACGTAGCGCTCCAATTCCAGCTCGCAGGAATCAACGCGCTTGTCTTCGACCCGCGCTGCATAGGAGCCAGCGATGGCCTTCCACGTAACGACAACGACCCCTGGGCGCAAATTGGCGACTACCACGACGCCGTGACCTGGATCAAGGCTCAGCCGACCGTCGACCCATCCGCCATCGGCCTGTGGGGGTACAGCATGTCCGGGATCCTCGCCATATCTGCCGCGGCCGTCGACGTTCGGCGCGTCAAGTTCGCCATCGCCATGTGCCCAGCCTGCGTCTTCAGCATGCCGTCTCTGCGCACCGTCCTGGCCAAGGCCATGCAGGACAGAGAGTCTCGGCTACGCGGAAACGAGCCTTATTACGTTAGCACGCTAGATCGCCACGGCTTCACACCCGGCGGGCTCAAGACTAACTGGGACACGAAGGACATCGAGCGGCTGGAGAGGATGATCGAGGAGGGTAAGGCGATGGGGGTCAGCAGCACGGCCACCATACAGTCGTATGCTCGAGTGCCATTTTTCGACCCGCGTGGCGCTTTTCAGTTGCTGGAGGGGAGGCCAGTGTTGGTCATATCGGGTGCGCAGGACTCCATCTCGCCGCTAGAGGTGCAGAAGGAGTGGTTGTTGAGTCGGCTGCCTGAGCCAAAGGAGCATCATGTGGACCCAAGTGGAGGCCACATGGATATGCTAAGCGGTGAAATATTTCCCAAGATTATGGAGGTACAGCTCGAGTTCCTGCGGGATCAACTGGGGGCTAATATATGAAAGAGGCAAGTACCAAGTTTTCTTGTGTAATGCGCTGTCTGATCCACATGCAGCGCACTCGGGCGCCGAATTCAAGTACACCAACCAGTTTATATTTAAAATCATAACATAGGTGTTTATTTGGTGGCGATTGGAACTGTGACGTATACAAACGGGATTTTGTGCTTCTTCAATCCCGCCAAAAGGGTGTCGTTATTCTATAACCAAAAACCGCTAAATTGCAAGCATTTCTCCATTTCTACAGCGCGTTTCGTTTTACAATACAAAATTCCTAAAAATTGCCAACGGTTGAAGATACAAATTATTGTTTACATAGACCCTAGTTCCGGTACAATGCTTTTTCACAGCGCCTTTTTAGTAAAATTTTACTTTTTCGTTACTACAAAATAAGGCCAAAAAGAAAACGCTGTTTCCAATTTCTCAACCCTTTACCAGTAGTTACCGAATATTGAATTGGCCAATGTAAATATCATCAACCTTATCGTTTACTGTACCTTATCGGTTAACCTACATGTGCAGAACCGAACACAAGACTCTCCTATGCATAGCGCTCACAATCATCCAGTTGTGAAGAAACTGCCTGAGGCTGCTATTTCCGACCGTCGACCTATGTCAACCCGTACAGATAATGAACATGCTCCAAACCTTTACTTGCCATCGCAAAAGTCCAACAGGCATAACCACAGCCATTGTTACATTTCAGAAATTTGGTCGTGATAGGCAGATTTACCAGCCTATGGTTGGCCTTGCATGGGGCTTTTACCACCGCCATGGCCACTGAGCTCATCCCTCCGAGCCAAGATCCCTGGTACGGAGCACCATAAGGATTCGAAACTAAAGCCCCGGGACAATCTTACGCACTCGCCAAGCGCCTTCAAATATAACAGCTCTTGCCAATAAGTCAGCAGACGCTCATCAGCTGTTGTTCCGATCAACAGACAGTCGCTACAGACCATCATGGGCGGTGACGACTGTTTCCCTGCCAACCTTACTTTGCTCAGTTGGCAGGGATAAGCCTGCTTTGCTTTCCTATCAGATACCCTACAATATACTTGACGTCGACCAGAGCCCAAGCTACGGATTGTCGATCATCTACGGAGAGGACATCATGGCTGATTTGCGGGAGTGTCTAAGTCGCGGCTGGGCTGTGAGCGTGCCGGACTTTGAAGGAACTGATGCAGCATTCTCAGCGGGGCCTCAGGCCGGCCACGCAGTCATCGACTCTGTCAGAGCTGTCCTGTATTTTACAAACCTCACGGAGCAAAGCAAGGCCCGCTATGTACTCTGGGCTACTCCGGCAGCGCATTCGCAAGCGGCTTTGCAGCAGAGCTGCAGGCCTCGTACGCACCCGAGCAAGACTTCGCGGGGATAGCTGTTGGAGGAGTGCTCTCCAATTTCACCCAGATCATATGCAATGTCACGGGTTCCCCTGTAGCTGCGATCGTGTGGTATGCACTACTCGGCCTCACCGCTCAGTATCCAGACGCTCGGCAGTATTTGATCGACCACATGCACAAAGAGGGGTTGTATAATGCGACCACCTTTCTCATTGCGTTGAAGATACCAGCTGCGGAGGCGATTGCTCTGTTTTCAGGACAGAGCATATTCGACTATTTCATCCAAGGCGACGAGATTATAGAGCCCCTGAACTGGCCAGGGTGATTGGTAACAATTGGCATGAAAGTTATTGTAAGTGACCCACTCTGGCCTTTGGCATTTCTCAGTGTCCTATTAACGAAATTAATTTTGTCAGACGGCATCCCCCAAATGCCGGTCTTTGCATACAAGGCAATACACGATGAAAATACCAACATCCGCACGACAGATGAACACGTCGCCAGGATATGTGGTGTTGGGGCAAACGTCCGCTACGACAGGAATACCATTGGAGGGCATCAGGAAGAATCTATAAGTGGCGACAAAAGAGCGTTAAAATAGCTATCTGACGCTTTGGATGGACGAGAGCTTGAACCTAAAACTGGTTGCAGAGTTCGGGACGTGACGGAGGGGGTGTTTGAAATGCAATGCTGAGAACTCAGTCGCAGCATATTACAGGGAACTTTTCAAGGCAGAATCAAATGAAGCAATGATAGACTTATAAACTACAACCCCTGGCCGTGCTCAATGTTGTAGTCTATGTGGAAGTAATTGTCAGATATAAAGTGTGTTATTCTTTCGAGCTGCTGTGCGGAATGATAAGTTCAGCGCGTGCTCGCGCAGAGTACCCGACGGGAAAAGGACATGCGTGATAGGTTCACAAAGAGTGCCTCGGAATATTAGCATGGATTAATGTTTACAAACGCTGGCAACGCAGATGACGAAACCTCGGCTTTGCATAATGCGGGTCGAATTGAACCAGCAGCAATTTGTTCTGCATATTTGGAAGCGCTAGACTACCTAATAAATATTTATATCTATAACTACAGCCATATGTTATCGGCCGTTGTTGGTGCATCCATAACACTGCAGAGAAAGACTCACTTTCGATTTTACATAAACCGTCAGAATCGCACCAAAGGCCTTTTCGCGGGCTAGGAAGAATCTTCCACTCATAGCTTTTCCTCTGTCTAGCCTTTGCAAACACTGGCTATGCAGATCGCCAAGGCGATAACTCCCTAGGTATACAGGCAGTTTAGACAGAACCGGGATCGATCATCCCCTAACCGGTGACACGACATTGCGATTATCTCGCCAACTGCTCTGGTCAAGCAGCATCACAATTAGCCGTTCCTTGCCATCCCCAGCTAAGTATACTAGCTAGTTACTGCAGCCATGCTACAATGTTTTAAACAACGTTCTTGTATTCGCAGGTTTGGTCATCTTCACTGACTTGCTCGTCTAAATTGCGATTAATGGTGGCGAGCTGTGAGTAATTATTGTTAATGGGTTCACCCATGGTACTACTTTTGTTCAATGCCGCTTTACCCATAATCCCAGTTCCAGAATTGCCGCTCATGTCCCAAAGCCGGGTGGCTGACTCGAGATTATGTCTTCTTGGTGTTCAGTTGTAAATGCGAAGAAACAATATTTGTGATGTTCAAAATTCAAATTATGGGGTAGTGTTGTCAGACAGTAATAGATCACGGGTATGGTTATTTCATAACCACAAATAGAATAAATCCGTAACCGCGTGGACATCTACCTTTACAGTACGTTTCGTTTTTCAATACAAAAGACTCAATAACTGCGAAGCCATATACAAGTTTCTCACGTATCGCTTGAACACCTACCGGTAAAAAGTTAAAATCTTTTTAACACGATCGTAACTGTAATCTATTATACCTTTTTTACACCTTCTAATTACGACTCACGAGCGCGCGTCATTATTATAACCGATAAAGGTATTTATTATCAAATAGACTAATAGCCTTGTTTGAATGTATTATATCTATACCCGCTTCCAACCGAAATCAAAATAATGCAAACAATGCTGCAAAAACTACCGTTGCGGCCATGTTAAAATTTTGGGCCCTGTGCAGGCGGTCAGGCGGACACATGGGAAAGCTTTATATAGCTTCCCTTGGCGTTATGTACCGATATTGGTTAGTACTGTAAATCTATCCACCCGGTTGTAATTTATTCGATTTGTTGTTGTAAAGTAACCACACCCTTATGCAAAGTCACCAGGAGGTAATTTCAAGTGAAGGCCACCAACGCCATGTTGTATGAAGCTCAATTCTACTCACTGGCATAAACCTTCTTCATCCTTAACCATCGCCTCCGACATTCTTTTATCACTTATTCCCCCAATTTATCTAACGTGGTTTATCAGGACCCGGGCCACTTTTCCAACATGGACCATCCTTTCTCTTCAATACGTGTTTTTTCCACCACCAACAATGGAATCGTCAAACCAAGAAGCGCAAATAAATTTAGCGCTTATTGAGCTTCGATATGCAAAAAAAACCCAGTATTCGACGGGTCGCTGCAACCTATAATGTGCCGCGATCAACACTCCAAGCCAGAATAAATGGTCGCGCTTCTTTGGCCGACCGTCGGCCAGGCAATCAAAAATTGACGGAAAGCGAAGAGGAGGTGATAGTCCAGTATATACTGGACCTGGATTCCCGAGGATTTCCGCCTCAGATCGCTGATGTGGCCGCAATGGCCGACCATTTACTCGCTGCGCGGGACGCGCGACCGGTCGGCAAGCAATGGGCTTATCGCTTTGTGCAACGACGTATAGAGTTAAAGACGCGTTTCTCTCGCACCTACGACTTTCAAAGAGCCCTTTGCAAAAATCCTGACGCGTTAAACGCGTGGTTTCGATTGGTGGTTAATATAAAGGCCAAATACGGCATCCAAGACTGCGACACCTACAACTTCGACGAAATCGGCTTTATAATGGGCCAGATTTGCAGCCATATGGTCGTAACCGGGTCCGGAAGACGCGGAAAAAGCAAAAAAGTACAGCCTGGCAATCGAGAATGGGCGACTGCAATCTGCTGCATCAGTGGCGACGGTTACGATGTGCCCTCATATCTCATCGTTAAAGGCGTCCATCATCTCGCGAATTGGTACACAAAAGGCGGTCTCCCAGCATTTTGACGTTTAAAAACTACCCCCAACGGATGGACAAATAACGAAACTGGCCTCGATTGGATTCAGCATTTCGACAAACATACAAAATCGCGGACAAAAGGCGTAAATCGGATGTTAATACTCGATGGGCACGGCAGTCACCAATCCCCTGCATTCGAGGGCTATTGCAAAAATTATAACATTATTCCGCTTTGATTACCTGCTCATTCATCTCACCTAACTCAACCACTTGACGTCGGAGTGTTTAGCGTCCTTAAGCGGGCGTACGGTCAAGAAATTAACGACTTTATCCGGGCCCATATTAACAATATTAGCAAAATCGAGTTTTTGTTGGCCTTTGCAACGGCCTACAAAAAGTCTATGACGAAAGAAAATATGGCCGGGGGTTTTTCAGGGGCCGGACTTATTCCTTATAACCCGGAAACGGTTATATCCAAACTGGATGTAGAACTATGGACGCCGTCACCCAAAGAGCTTATTTTCCCCAATACCGACCCCTGGGTTTCCCAGACGCCTCACAACCCGACAGAAGCCGTTTGCCAATCTACGCTTGTCAAATCTCGAATTAATCGTCATCAAAGCAGCTCTCCCACTCCAATTTTTGAAGCAGTAAAGCAATTGGCAAAAGGTATGGACGGAATGGCACACCAAGTTACGCTTTTATCAGCAGAGGTCCGCAGCCTTCGGAAGGCCAACGAAGTGCTTAGTAAGCGACGGAGGGCCAAAAAACACGTATTCGCGAAGGAGGGTCATTTACTATACAGGAGGTTCAAAATTTGGTACAGTTAAAGAATGCCGATAGTCCGGTACATGAGGAAGAAGATAAAAATGGGGAGGGGAAAAGTGCGCGACCGGTGACTAAACGACGGTGTGGCAGTTGCGGCAATACAGGACATAATGCGCGCATGTGTCAGGATGATGCAGAAATGTCTGATATATCTATTTCCGATTGTATTGAGGTAAAATAAGTAATGCTGGCGTTGCAATTGAAGTTGGGAGTTGGACCCACCGAAAAAGTGGCCCGGGTCCTGATAAACCACGTTAACAATTTTTACGATGCAAGTATCCCGTGTTAATCAAGCTATTGGCCGCTAGCCATCAGCATGACTGCTCCTCTATCTATAAGATTTTGTCTCGCTCCAAGGATGGGGATGTAAAGTCTTCATTCCGCTGCGAAATCTGCAAGGTTACTGAGGCTACCGTTACGGGCGACAAACAGCACTTTGACTGCAAGGACAAACCTAAGCCTAGTCCTGTAAATTACAATTAGGAAGTAATGGCAAGAAATCAGCTACTTGTTGGTCACAACAAAGGACAACATTGGCTGACGCCTAAGAATCGAACATGTGAAACGCGCAATATTGGAAACGAGACAATCTAGCCCAAGAAAGGCATAATTTGTCCAGGCCGCTGACTGCTTATTACAGACTTGAATTTGTCAATAATCTAGTAGCTTAGGATGATACAAGTCAAGACAAAATCATTCTGGGCGACTCATGTCTGTAAAGGTGTGTCATAATTTTGTGATTAATGAGTAGCCAAAGACTCGCAATTGAGATTTGAGTTTCCCTTGTGTTTCAACTAAACCGTAACGAGACTATTCTCGTGTGAATCGCTCGGTTATTAAATATTTAGATCTTTCCTCGTTCCTCTTTCTTGAGCCTTGTTTACTACCGACTTCGAACAAAGTGAGAAAGGAAAAAACCAATAACACCATGCTCCGCTTAGAAACCTCGGACCTGGCGCTGCTTGGAATTGGCCTGTCCATTGCATATGTGAGTCCTACGCCCAGCGGCTTGAGCTTGAATCACTAAACCTCTGAAGATCATAGTCGACGCTGCATACAACGTTTTCTTTCATCCCCTAAGAAAGATTCCTGGATCCAAACTTCACGCGGCCACACGCTTCGTGAAGGATGTGAGGCTTCTCCGAGGCACGTTTGCCGAATCTGCGAAGAATTTACATATAAAGTATGGCGAAATCGTGCGGGTGGCCCCCAATGAGCTGTCGTACATTGACCGTAAGTTGTGCACTACTTTCCACGGGGTCGAACATGCTGCTGAGGTCCAACGCGAATAGCACGATTTTACTCAGATGTGCTCCAGACATCAGGAGAGGGGGAGATGAAAAAAGAATTCTTTGGTATCGCGCAAAAGGCTCAGTCAAGTCCAGCACCAAACAAAAGTCAAGACAGCGGGTCCACGGTCGAATCCATGACCATCATGTCGAAAAAAGACGACCACGTCCGGTTCCGGCGCTTGTTCCAGCCAGCCTTCACTCACGCCGCTCTCAAAGCGCAACAGCCGATCATCGCCAGCTGCGCCGATCAGGTCGTCGCTCGTCTGATTGAGTCGCAAGCCGCCGGCGACAATGTCGACGTCACCGAGCTGGCGACTTACTACTCTGTCGACACGATGAGCGAACTGGTCTTTGGACATTCACTGGGTCTGCTCGATGACAACCCACAGTACGTGAGCTGGGTCCGCGCCATGCTCAGCGGCCTCAAATGGGTGGTGTTCACGGCCGTTCTGATGCAGGTCCCCATGCTCGGCTCTCTACTGCACGCGCTTGCCACCGGGCCGATGAGGGGCATTGTCGGTGCACACTATCGACTCGCTTCCGAGCTGATGGATCGACGACTGGACCAGAAACCTGAGCAGGCAGGCAAACCCGACATCTGGAGCTTTGTGATTGGGCGACAGCAGCAGAGTGAAAGACTGGGTATAGGGATCAAGGGCTTGACCCGCGACGAAATGCACGTCGCAGCCAGCATGCTGATGATTGTAGGTACCGAGACGTCGGCGACCGCTTTATGCGGGGTGATGTACTACCTGGGAAAGAAGGCGAACCGCAACGTGCATGACAAGTTGGCTCTTGAGATCAGGTCAGCGATTCGTCACAGTGAGGAGATTCAGAACGACCCAGGTCTGCTGGTGCGGATGCCGTATCTCAACGCTGTCTTGCAGGAGGGGTTGCGAATGTACATGCCGGGTGGCATCACACCACGCGTTGTGCCTGATGGGGGTGCTACCATTTGCGGTGCATATGTTCCCGGAGGTGTAAGTGCGGCACTACTTTGGTCAAGGGTCACATTTTCACACTGGTCGATGGATCGGGACTGACAGACGCACTCTTGTTGTAATTGCAGACCAAAGTTGCATACCATTCTCAGGCCGCCTTCAACAGTCCTATTAATTTCACTAGGCCAAGCGAATTCCTACCTGAGAGATGGCTCAATCCGGATGACTCCGAGTTCGCTGGGGATCGCAGACACTTTGTACATCCTTTTTCGATTGGGCCACGCTCGTGCACTGGGAAGGAGTATGTATCATCTTGGGTCTTGAAACGGCTTTACAGTATTTTTCTTTCTTCTTTTCGATCCGCTGACACTGCTTTTTCTCTCACAATCATAGTCTCGCCTGGGCTGAACTTCGCATATTTGTTGCCAAGGTCATCTGGCACTTTGATATTGTCCTCTGCCCCGAGTCTGAAGACTGGATCGTAGGCCAAAAGACGTACATATCGTATCAGAAAGGCCCTATGATATGTAAATTCACACCAGTCGCCGCGAGGGGTTCCGGTACGAGTAGCGTGCCATAGTGAAGTATTTGCATGATCTCTGGACTTACTCAGCGGGACAAACACCACTTTTAACCACGATCAAAGGACGCACGCATCTTCCGATGCTAATTCTCTTTCGCGCATCCAATTTCACCCGACGTGAATTTCACCTGCTGCAAGTGTGTCCCCGCGACAGATCCGGCTTAATGCTTGAGGCGGGCATAAGGCGCAGGCTGCTGCCCATGGCGGATATAGGATATAGAGGACTTTGTTTTGGTTCGGTCGTCCCAATACTGGGTGATACCGTCCGCTGCTGCAGCAATAGATTATGAATCAATATCGTGTTACCGGCGGCCATCGTCAAGCATATTTAGCTCAAGGGGTAACCATATTATTTCTGTTTCATCTTACCTTCATATCTTACTAGAAACAAAGCATCATTGTCCTAACCCCAACAACCCCAACAACCGTAATACCCTCGCCCCCTCGAGCAAGCAGACTTAATAAGAGCCTACAAACATCTCACCATCCACCCTCCACAACGCCTCCTACCAATAAGGCCGCCCTGCTCCTCAGTGCCCGCGCCAACCCAATGCCCGTCGAAGCCGTCGACTACCTAACCGTAGGCGATGGCGAGCTGATCATCAAGGTCGCCGGCGTTGCCCTCAACCCCATCGGTTGGATGACCCAGGCCCTAGGCGACCACCTCTTCAATTGGCTGCAATACCCCTTCATCCTGGGTTCGACATTGCCGGCACCGTCGTCGAATTTGGCTCGGGCGTCGTTTCCTTCACCTCAGGCGACTGCGTACTCGCCTTGGCTACAGGCTTCACTGCGCGCGAGGGTGCGTTCCGGGAGTATTTCGTCGTCGTGACGAACCTGGTAACTTCCATCCCCAAGACGCTGCCATTCGCAGACGCCGCAGTGCTGCCACTTGGGCTGGCAGCCGCTGCGGGCTTGCTTTACGAATCAGGTGGCCTAGGGCTCAATCTGCCCAGGGTTAGCCACGGTGATGACGCTCAAGATAAGAGGACGATCATAATTTAGGCCAGCGCGAGCAACGTCGGCGCCAACGCGGTGCAGCTGGCCACGGCCTCGGGCTACGAAGTCTCCACCACCAGCTCGCCGCACAACTTTGACCTGTGCAAGTCGCTGGGTCTGTTCTGGTCATCGTCGAAGACGTCCAAGTTCGGGACGCAGACATGGTAGAGGACCGTCGCGGGATCATCCGGAATATGAAGGAAAACGAAAGTTTGTCCTGTGCAAACGTACCCGTGTTTCATGCCCCTGCCAATCGTGTAGGAGAAAAGCTGCGTGACCACGGCGGCGGCAAGCGCCTTTGACGCGAGCACGAAGCCTTCGCAATCTTGGCCAATTACGTCTCGCTTCGGCTCAATTGCGGATGCCAGGCCGGTGACCACCTCTTCCTGACTTAGTTTGTGCGGCGCTTTGTACTCGATTGCCATTGTCGGGATGTTCGCTCCGTTCGTTGTCCTGTATATGCAGAACTGGTCCGCTCGGTTGCCTTTTCCTTTGCTTTTCGCGGTGCGACGCGGTTTCCGGACTTTGGCCGTTGCAGATGTCGCACCTGCGACGTTGGGCCCAGAGATGGTCATCTGTTCGAGAGGTTCGGATAGGCTTTCGTCCGCCGCGCCGAGATTCATGTGGCTTTCAAGGTTTGAAGTCCTTCCACGGGCTGTTTAAGGAACCTCGTGGCGATATGACCCCCGCGAGGCATTATCGTTCATGGTGGGGATGTCTTTACTTTATGTAATCTGGCTCTGTTGGAACAATTCCAAGTCTTTGAACTATATGCGTGAGGCAGTGAGGGCGGTTGAGTAAGAATTTATAATGGTGGCCCAGGTAGAAAAGAGTGAACTTGTCGCATCCAAGCAGTCCTTTCTCCAAGCAGTTTGCGCTGTTGCCGTTTCATCATAACAGGTTACGGGTCGCAGGGCAAAGACCACTGAGAAACGCGGGGAAAAGCTAATCTCCGAGGAAGTTAACTTGATCGACCTGAGCTTAAGACGGCAATGACGCTGATATCTTCATCAGAGGTAAAACAGAGGCACCTGTGGAAAGTTTTGGGCGCTAAAAGGTCCTTAACGCATGCTGAATTAGTAACCGTGACTTCAGTAGAGCTTATTCACCTGGTATCCTACATTAAGGTCCAGAAATTAGAATGAACCTGCTGCCATTCACAAAATTGTCTAATCAGACGAATTCCATCTCTAGATAATTGTGCTTCAGCATGCTGCTGGCTACCGTATGCAGGAAGACAACCTTTCCAAATGTCCCCAACCGGTGACAATTTGATGAGAACATGGGTGGATGACTCAGAGTCCATCCTGGGTTTCTAACTGTCGCTTTCACGTCAACGAACACGCAATTAAGCCTGTGACTTTAGCAACATGGGACTTCTCAATCTTTTCGCCAACTGCTTTTGCAGTATAGAACATAATTAACGTGGATGTACAGTACCCTGGCCAGGACAGTACCCTGGCCACTTTTCCTATACCACACCATTCCCAACTCCAATTGCAACGTCTGCATTGCTTATTTTACCTCAATGCAGTCGGAAATATGTAACGTTGCGTACCCCCTGTTCGGCACCCCCCCTGTTCGGCACCCTGAAAATCTAACAACGAAATGCCTACTTTTATAAGCTGATTTAAATATAAAATTATCAACGGACAAAAATACAATCGTTTTCACGCTTCTCCGGTTCATTAACCTCTTCTTCATCAGCTAAAGGTTCCAAATTTTCTATATCCTTTTCCTGCAATCCAATAATGTTCTGTTTGTTAACCAAAAGCTCGTTTGGATCCGGAACCACCCTCCTCCTTTTAACCGGCCGTATTGCCTCCAGTTGTGCTTCCAATAAGCTGATTTTTTGCTGGGCGCTAGCCAAAAGGGTATCTTTAGCTTCGAAGCTTTTTTGGACTTTTGCAAATAAAAGACGTGAAGTAGCGTTGGTTTTGTTGGATTGGGAAAGTTTTTGCAGTTGAAATCGGACATCTCGGGTCGTTTTAGGGGTTTTCCAAATAAGTAAAGACGGGTCGTTAATTTTTTGGGCTGGGCTTTCCGGTGTTTTATCCCTTTGCAAACCGTTGTTTTTATCTTTTATAACGTTGGCATTGCTATTTTCTAACAAAAAAGGGCTTAAAAGTGGTTTAACCAAGTTTACCGGCCATAACCCCGTTGTACGCCAACCAGATTGAATGGTTTTTGCTATAAATGCTTTTAATCTGGCTTTTCGATAACAAAGTAGGAAATTTCGTTTTCCAATAATTGTTGAACAGCAAAATTGGCTAACAAATCCAAGTTGACGTCGATAAGCTTCTTTTAACGGCCCAAAAACCGATAGATCCAATGGTTGGAGAACGTGTGACGAATGAGGGGGTAAATATAGGAGTTGAATATTGTTTTGCAAGCAAAAAAGCATAAATTCGTCCGTTATATGTGATCCATAGCCATCCAAAACTAATAACCGCTTTTCAGGGGTTAAAGGTTGGGTATACGGAATAAACACTTTTTTTAACCATTCGATAGCCGTTTCGTTATTTGTCCACCCGTTTTCGGTTGCGTGAAATTTCCAATTATCGAAAAGGCTTAAATCCGTCGGAAACCATTGTTGTTGTACGTTTTTTCCCTTAAATATAACAAGGGGAGGGAGGGCAACGCCCGTAGCCGATATACATTCGATTATAGTCGTCCAACCCCGCGTTCCGGGCTCTTTCCGTTGCAACGGCCGGATCCCGTTAAGCCCTAATACCAGGCCGTTAGATCCTTTACCTTCCATTATACCGGTTTCGTCCATATTCCAACGGTTTTCCGGTTTAATAGCGTTAATAACCGGGTTCGTAATATAAAGCCACCAAGATTTAATTACCTCCGTAGTAGCGCCATTAACCCGGGCGTTATCTATTCGACGGGGCCTTTGGGTCTTAAGGATTGGATAACGAGCCAAAAAACGAGTTATCCAACGTTTTCCAAGGCCTTTTGTCTCTCCGGCGGCTTGAAGAATTCGTTCGGCAAAAAAGCGTAATTCTTGATGCGTTGGCGGAAGCCCNGTTGACGTCGATAAGCTTCTTTTAACGGCCCAAAAACCGATAGATCCAATGGTTGGAGAACGTGTGACGAATGAGGGGGTAAATATAGGAGTTGAATATTGTTTTGCAAGCAAAAAAGCATAAATTCGTCCGTTATATGTGATCCATAGCCATCCAAAACTAATAACCGCTTTTCAGGGGTTAAAGGTTGGGTATACGGAATAAACACTTTTTTTAACCATTCGATAGCCGTTTCGTTATTTGTCCACCCGTTTTCGGTTGCGTGAAATTTCCAATTATCGAAAAGGCTTAAATCCGTCGGAAACCATTGTTGTTGTACGTTTTTTCCCTTAAATATAACAAGGGGAGGGAGGGCAACGCCCGTAGCCGATATACATTCGATTATAGTCGTCCAACCCCGCGTTCCGGGCTCTTTCCGTTGCAACGGCCGGATCCCGTTAAGCCCTAATACCAGGCCGTTAGATCCTTTACCTTCCATTATACCGGTTTCGTCCATATTCCAACGGTTTTCCGGTTTAATAGCGTTAATAACCGGGTTCGTAATATAAAGCCACCAAGATTTAATTACCTCCGTAGTAGCGCCATTAACCCGGGCGTTATCTATTCGACGGGGCCTTTGGGTCTTAAGGATTGGATAACGAGCCAAAAAACGAGTTATCCAACGTTTTCCAAGGCCTTTTGTCTCTCCGGCGGCTTGAAGAATTCGTTCGGCAAAAAAGCGTAATTCTTGATGCGTTGGCGGAAGCCCTAAAGCTGTTTGGGTAAGTACCCAATCAGCCAAATGCTTTTCCTGTTCCGTAGAAAGCCTTTGAAAAGGGCTTTGTGCTTTTTTATAAGCTTGAGAACCTTTAAGTCGACTTTGAAGTGTAGACCTAGGTATTCCCCATTTTCGGGAGGTTTTTGCAATTGGATTGCCATTATTGACGTCGTTAATTGCAGATATAAGCTGTTTTTCAGTATATTGCTTCATTGGAAAATGGAGAATCAAGATTAGAAAAAAGTAAATCCAAAAGTGAAAGATTCATCGAGATATTTATAATAGAAGTTGGAGGATAAAAATAAAAGTGTTGTTATTTTTGGGTGCCGAACAGGGGGGGTGCCGAACAGGGGGTACGCAACGTTAGCTATTTACGGCTTTGGGGGAATTGAGGGATATCGGCAGATAGAGATGCATGTGATTTTTGGGGCTGTGTTATTTTGAGGTCAATGAAATGTTGTTTACGTAAGTACTTCCGAAGGTTCGTCACAAAAATATAGCTTGTCTGTGTTTGTAGCCTAGCTGCAGGCAAAAAAAGATTATTTCTAGTGCCTTTGGACTCGGCGACTCGAGTCCATCAACTTGATCTGTACAGAAACAATGATAATTAACAAGTGACAAAATCACAAATGACGAATGACGCCTCAGATCAGAACGAGTTTTGGGACAAAGAAACAAAAGCCCAGGTACCTTAGGCAAGGTTCCACCCTAGTCATGAAAGGCTGAACCGTTGCACTGGTTCTGAGCACGCCATGCAATCGATAGCCACAAATTTGAATTTGATGCGAGTATGATGCCGGCGAAAAAAAGTTGAAAACAAAACCCAACGGCTGACGGGGGTGGCTTTTGCCCACCTAAACCTAACTTCTAACTTTTGACTTGAGGGGGCTCAGGGCTGCACTGCTCGACACGTGGAAATGGGGTGGGAAAGCCGCTCACCGGTCTGCAAGAGTGCAGGGGTGCAAGACACGGATCGCACTGCAGCTTTTCTGAACAATGTGGAGCCCAGGGGCTGTCTCTCTTCAGTGTGGGTCGAAACTCCTACAGAAACCCAGAAACAAAAATCCTGAGTTTTCTCGAGAACAAAAACATGTGATTTTTCATGGCTTGCCAATGGGGAGGGGGAAATGATGTTGGGAAGCGTGAGAAAATTCCAATCTATCCAGGACTTTTACCACACCCGCTAGTGTGACAATGTGTCGGCTGAGGGAACAGCGAAAGAAGGAATCCGGTTGGAGTTGGTTGGAAATTCTGTCTGCAGGTCCTCCCCTCTGGTGCGAAAGCAGGCGGCGACCAGTTCCATTCAATGGCTTTCGGGTGAGGTGGGGTTGGGCAGGGAAGGAGACCCTTGCATGCAAAACAGAGCTGGAACACCCACCGAGCTTGGGTAGCGAGTTTAATGCGGAGCCGGCCGAGACAGTTGGGTGGTGGACCATTAGACTAGACTAGAAGCGCAAGGGACGAAAGAAAGAAAGAATAAGAAAAGAAAAAGTAACATTCACGACGTGGAGAATTTGAGGCTCTGCATGCAACTGCATAAACCTTCCATGCCGTGTTTTATATAAGGTGATGCTTTAGATCCTCAAGAAAAAGTTGAAGTGATCTTATTGGCGCTTATTTTGACTCGTGGGAACGGAAGTGATGAGCGAGCCAGAGCCGGCGACGACAACATCTCGGTTCCTGGGTTTGTCAGTCGAGGAGTTCCCCGCAAATTCAGGCGTTTCGTTGTTTGCGGATAGTTCCTGGGAGACCAAAAAAAAAACGGCGGTCGTACCGTAGTAGGTCATGGTGATTTGCTGGTTCCGCACTTCAGACGACCGCGGATCTTAAAAGTTTCTTGGATAAACAACATGCACATACAATCGATTTTCCCTGATATATTTACCCTGTAAACGCCCATATCTTCCTCTTTTGTATCTTTTGCCAACTTTGTCGACGGTCAAGATACAGCAGAAGGGTCGGTCGGAGAAAAATAAAAAAAAGACTGGGCCGCGCTCAGACCTGCGTTTGTCTGCAGTGTCACTGCCACACTAGACCGGAACAAGCAGGGCGACCAGGGTCTTTTTCGGCGTCGAGACTCTCGCTTACCAGATCCACGACCAGGCATCGGCAACCGTCACGTCACATCACAAAATACAGAGTAACGAGTTTTGTTTTGTTTTTTTGCTTCTGCTGATGGATACCATACCCAGCCCCTCCACAGATCGCCCAAGCCACCAAAATCTTTATTTTCTTCTCCCGCCGCCCTTCTTTCCTCCCCCAGATCTCTGATCCACCCCCCCTCGACTTCATCATTTTTTGTGATGTTTGTTCGTCGCCAACGGGTAATTTCTTCCCAATGCTGTCCTGAGTGCCTCTCCCGGTGATCGAAAGCGACGTTGAGGTCGTCGAGGGCGCTGGGCGCCGGGCAGAGTGTCGATCGCTCTTGCTACTAATTCTATTCTTTTGCTAAGGGTTCTTTGACTTCGATTCTATCTATTTGTTGATAATATTATTTATTTTCTTGAGACTGTTTTTATTTTCAAACTTTACAACTTTTCGTTGGGCGTGGCCGACTCTACTAACCAGCCCTCTGAAAAAGAAAAAAAAAAAAAAAAAAAAAAAAAAAAATTGTCATAAACTCAACAATAGCACGAAACCCAGTGATC